>NW_027661899.1:58410-75695 GCF_963422515.1 Blennius ocellaris
GGGTAATTTGACTTCGTGAAGTCTGGTCTAGATACGGCCTCGGTAATGTGGGCGGAGCCAGCACACATCCAGGTACTTCATGTGTATTTGTATTGATCAGTACTTCTCTGACTGAAGACGCTTCACACCCTGAAGACAATGGCTAATGCTAATGCTAATGCTAACTAAGACAAAGACCCTCGAACAATGACGACTGCATCTGGAGTGGAAAACTTAAAAAGCTTCATTCTGCCGGTCAGATCTCGTGAAATAACGACACAATGACGCGCAAAGCGACGAAAACAAAGATCGACTCAAATAAAGTTGAAGTTTTGATCAACATGGGAGGAAAAGTGATTGAAGTCACATTCAAGAGGCTTTTGTGGCTTCAGTTTCCTCTGAGGCAATAAAACAATAACAACAAATGACATCATCAGAGCCGCGAGAAGCTTCTGGAACGTTTTAACACACAAACAGAGGAAAAGAATCTGCTACAAGTTAAAATCTCTAAAAGGAGGAAAGTCACCGTCAGACAGGAAACCAACGACGACATGACCTCACCCAGTGTGTGTGTGTGTGTGTGTGTGTGTGTCACTGTGTTCTTGTCTTTCATACTCTGTGAGGACCGGAGCTGGCTCCCGCCCAGCAGCATGAGGACCTCTGACTCCGTCTCACTTCACTCTGGTTAAAATCGCCTCCTCAGGCCAACGGAGATCCATTTATCACATTGTTCTCACTCTTCCTTGTTTTCTCAGCCACCAGGTTGGCTAAACTCATGATCAATAACAAAATTGACAACAGTGAATCAGCGAGCTGATTTTCTGTCAGATAAAAGAAAGAAAGAAAAGTGAGCGACTTGATCAATTTGGACCTGGAACCTATACAGTTGTAGGAACTAGTAGGTCATCTACTGAGGTTACTGTTCTCATTGTTAGCTTGAAGACCCGGGAGTATATTGACTCCAGGCTAACGACGCAGAGAACAACAAAGGAAGTAACTGTAATAGTACTTTGATCCAGAGGTGGGGATGAGAGGAAGATGGACAAATTGAGAAAAAAGTTCTCCACTGTGAACCACGTTGCAAAGTTCTTAAATAAATACCTCCTTGACCGTGAACTAAATTGGGACCCGAACCTGGTTACAACATTAAAAGCAGGATTTTGTGTCTCTCAGACTGGAGGAAGTTACATTGTGCAGATACAAAGAATTGTGGGAAATAAGATCAAAGCAGGACAAAACCACTGCCAGAAAGAAACACGAATGACGGACGTAGTGAGACGTAGTGAGATGTAGTGAGACGGAGTGAGACGTAGTGAGACGGAGTGAGACGGAGTGAGACGTAGTGAGACGTAGTGAGATGGAGTGAGACGTAGTGAGATGGAGTGAGACGTAGTGAGACGGAGTGAGACGTAGTGAGACGTAGTGAGACGTAGTGAGATGGAGTGAGACGAGTGAGACGCAGTGTGACGCAGTGAGACGTAGTGTGACGCAGTGAGGCGTAGTGAGACGCAGTGGGACGTAGTGAGATGCAGTGAGACGGAGTGAGACGGAGTGAGATGGAGTGAGACGCAGTGAGACGTAGTGAGATGGAGTGAGACGTAGTGAGACGGAGTGAGACGCAGTGAGGCGTAGTGAGACGCAGTGAGACGCAGTGATGCGTAGTGAGACAGAGTGAGACAGAGTGAGATGCAGTGAGATGCAGTGAGACGGAGACAGTGTGGCTTGACGCCCACAGAGACCTCGTCACGTCTCACCTGGACCAGGATGAAATAGGCTCGCAGGTCGTCTTTCGTCCGAGGCCTGAGAAGAAAGGAGAGACAGACGTGGTGAGACGCTGCCGGACCAGGTAGCGTCCAGACGGTGGAGGACGGAGGACGTCTCACCCCTTCCACTCCCTCAGCAGGCTGTTGATGATCCCCTTCAGCACCGACTTCTGGATGTCCTGAGGCTGGAAGTTCATGAAGCTCAGATCATCACCAGAACATCAGAACCAGATTTACCTTCTTTATGTGGCCGATCCTTCATAGGAACACATTTTTAGTAGCATCGGTGTCGGACCAGTGTCGGGTCAGACACCGATACCAGCATTGCGTCCGGTACCGACGCTAGTACCGGGTCAGATATCGACACCACATTATCTTTAAAAAAAAGGTGTAACTTAAACACCTTTACTGACGTCTACTGATGCAAAATACTTGAATATGTCCAATTAGCTTTTCGTTCCTGATGCTAATGCTATGTCGCTAGCTCTCGCCACAGCCTCACTGGTCATTCAGTCGTCAGCCATGTTGGTTCCTGATGCTAATGCTACGTCGCTAGCTCTCACCACAAACCAAACCAAACCATTTCCTCTCATCTCAACCGGCAGTTCATCAAATCCTTCACAATAAAGTCCAGAAGTTTACAGACTAACCATCAAAGTGTTGATGTTTCCTGACAGACGCCATCTTGGGAAGCCCCAGGGGATTGTGGGAAATGAAAGATGGCGGCAGCTGCAGCCAGAATGTCAACGTTTGAAGAAGCTCCAGACTTTGACAAAGAAAGTCTTGAAGAGGAAAGTCTGGACGTAGAGAAACTGACGGCTGTGATCCTGAGGCTCACCGAAACAAACCGGGGATGTCCCGCCAAAATAAAATGCTGAAAATACCAGTTCGTCTGAGTGTGAAGACGAACTTCAATCGGGATTAATGTCAACAACTATAACTGTCTTAAACTTGTCCCGCGTGGATTCTGGTAAACTTGAACGACTGTTCACACCTGAAGTCTCGTTTCCCGACAAAACAAACCAAACAGTCGTAGCGTGACGTCAGACGACGGCGACGCCCCCGCTAGCCCCGCTAGCCTCTTACCGTGCTGAGCAGGGCGTCGTAAACAGCGTTCACGAACTTGGCGTTGACCCCCGAGTCGTCCGTCGTGTTAAACAATCCGTTGGCCTCTCGCTGGGAAACACGAGGTGGAACGTCAAGCGTCAAACGTGGACGTCTGCTCAAAAGTCAAACTGCTGCAGTAAAAGCTGGAATCCCCGAGAGACGACCTCACCTTGAAGGCGGCGTTGATTTCTGTGAAGGAGTCGAAGGTGGTCAGGTAGAAGTCCCTGACCTCCCTCCAGTCACCCGATTGGACGGCGCGCTCCACGTCCTCCCTGAGGACACAATGCATTTGGTCATTTTATTTTGACGGTCACCATAATAACAATCCAACATGGTACTTTCTCGTATTGTATTTTATTAATTTATTGTCTTCAAAAGATTCCGTGCAGGACAACAGTTTATTTTTCTCTACATTACAAGATTGGAGTCTTTTTAAAAAAAACAAAAACATGTTCAATAAGTGCTGTTCCAAATTAAAAGACATAATCGTGATTTCAATATTTCCCAAAATAATCACGACTGATTTTTTTTCCATAATCGTTTTTAATTTCCTTTCAAATGTTGACCGAGGCTCCACCAGCTTTTATTTTGTAATGGCACAGGGTCTGGCGGGTCCCTCAAGAGAATAAAAGGCCTGGAGGGCGGGGCCGGACACTCACAGGAAGTCCCTGGTGGTCTTGGTCCTGAGCGGGAGGACGGGCTCGGCGGGGAACGGGGCCTTGACCTCCGGCGGCAGCGTGTCGATGGCGAGGCGCCGCTTCTGCCGCACGTCGCTGCAGATCGGCGGCAACGCCGTCACTATGGAGACGAGAGACGCCGGCTCAGATCGGGACGTCCGACATGGACACACCTGCTGCTGGACGCCGTCCCACGGTGGCCCGCCACCTCCCCCAGAAACGTAATAACAGTCTGACTTGGTGCTTTTATTTTGACAGTCACCATAATAACTGCAGCACCCACCAGTGGCCCGACATGCTAACTTCTTCATTTTTCACAGTTTTCATGGAAACGGACGTCGTGAAGCAAACAGTGACGTATAAACCTGAAACGACTGAAACAGAAAATGTGACGACGTCAAAAGAGGGAAGGGAGTCTTCTGACGGAGTCTTCTGACGGAGTCGTCCAGCGGAGTCGTCTGACAGAGTCGTCTGACAGAGTCGTCTGACGGTCGTCATCTAGCGGAGTCGTCTGACGGAGTCTTCTGACGGAGTCTTCTGACGGAGTCGTCTGACGGAGTCGTCTAGCGGTGTCGTCTGACGGAGTCGTCTGACGGTCGTCATCTAGCGGAGTCGTCTGACGGAGTCGTCTAACAGAGTCGTCTGACGGAGTCATCTAGCGGAGTCGTCTGACGGAGTCGTCTAATGGAGTCTTCTGACGGAGTCGTCTAACGGAGTCGTCTGACGGAGTCGTCTAAAGGAGTCGTCTAATGGAGTCGTCTGACGGAGTCGTCTAACAGAGTCGTCTGACGGAGTCTTCTGACGGAGTCGTCTGAATGAGTCATCTAGCGGAGTCGTCTGACGGAGTCGTCTAATGGAGTCTTCTGATGGAGTCGTCTAACGGAGTCATCTGACGGAGTCGTCTAATGGAGTCGTCTGACGGAGTCGTCTGACGGAGTCGTCTGACAGTCGTCATCTAGCGGAGTCATCTGACGGAGTCTTCTGACGGAGTCGTCTAATGGAGTCGTCTGACGGAGTCGTCTAACAGAGTCGTCTAACAGAGTCATCTAGCGGAGTCGTCTGACGGAGTCTTCTGACGGAGTCATCTAATGGAGTCGTCTAACGGAGTCGTCTGAATGAGTCATCTAGCGGAGTCGTCTGATGGAGTCGTCTGACGGAGTCTTCTGACGGAGTCGTCTGATTGGAATTAGAAGATACACTTCTGGTCTGAATAAATACATGGAAGGAAAATGTGGTTGGAACGTGTGGAACCGGATTATTAACTGTTCTGTTACTGTGGAAACGTGTTTAATAAACTAACTCTGAGGCCCCGCCCACACCGGGAACCCGGTTCTCCTAAACCAGGAATCCAGTTCTCTTAAACTAGGAACCCGGTTCTCTTAAACCAGGAACTCGGTTCTCTTAAACCAGGAACCCGATTCTCTTAAACCAGGAACTCGGTTCTCTTAAACCAGGAACCCGGTTCTCTTAAACCAGGAACTCGGTTCTCTTAAACCAGGAACCCGGTTCTCTTAAACCAGGAACTCAGTTCTCTTAAACCAGGAACCCGGTTCTCTTAAACTAGGAACCCGGTTCTCTTAAACCAGGAACCCAGTTCTCTTAAACCAGGAACTCGGTTCTCTTAAACCAGGAACCCGGTTCTCTTAAACCAGGAACTCAGTTCTCTTAAACCAGGAACCCGGTTCTCTTAAACCAGGAACTCAGTTCTCTTAAACCAGGAACCCGGTTCTCTTAAACTAGGAACCCGGTTCTCTTAAACCAGGAACCCAGTTCTCTTAAACCAGGAACTCGGTTCTCTTAAACCAGGAACCCGGTTCTCTTAAACCAGGAACTCAGTTCTCTTAAACCAGGAACCCGGTTCTCTTAAACCAGGAAACTGGTTCTCCTAAACCAGGAACTCAGTTCTCTTAACCCAGGAACCCGGTTCTCTGAAACCAGGAACCCAGTTCTCCTAAACCAGGAACCCGGTTCTCCTAACCCAGATGTTTCTGGCCTGTTGTCCACACGAGGCGGTTTTAGAAGCGTGAAGAGGTTTTATTATTGAACAGGTCCCAGACTGAGAAATTGTAAAACCCCGGCTCAAAGACGGAAAGACGACGAGGTGACGGAGCAGCTTGTTGGACGTAGCCTGAGACATCAAGGATCTATTAAACCACTTGGTGTGGACTATAACACACACACACACACACACACACACACACACACACACACACACACACACACACACACACACACACACACACACACACACACACACACACACACACACACACACACACACACACACACACACACACACACACACACACACACACACACACACACACACACACACACACAGGCAGAGAGAGCGAGTGTCTGTAATTGCCCCCATTGTCTCCCGTCTCCACGGTAACCACAGTCCCCGGCAGAGTGCCCAGGTGCATTGTGGGAGCTGGTTCTGCGGTTCCAGTGGGAGATAAAAGGTCTGAGACCACAGAGAACGACGGCGTTAAATCACAGCTCCTCAAAGCTTCCTTTCATCTGGCGGCGAGATCAGAGAGTAATCAGAGTACAAAGAGAAAAACACTCACGACATGTCACCTGGAACCGAGTACCGGAGGATCTCCCTCAATATATCTCCCTCAATATATCTCCCTCAATATATCTACTTCAATATATCTACTTCAATATATCTCCCTCAATATATCTACTTCAATATATCTACTTCAATATATCTACTTCAATATATCTCCCTCAATATATCTCCCTCAATATATCTACTTCAATATATCTACTTCAATATATCTCCCTCAATATATCTCCCTCAATATATCTACTTCAATATATCTACTTCAATATATCTACTTCAATATATCTACTTCAATATATCTCCCTCAATATATCTACTTCAATATATCTACTTCAATATATCTCCCTCAATATATCTACTTCAATATATCTACTTCAATATATCTCCCTCAATATATCTCCCTCAATATATCTCCCTCAATATATCTACTTCAATATATCTACTTCAATATATCTACTTCAATATATCTACTTCAATATATCTCCCTCAATATATCTACTTCAATATATCTACTTCAATATATCTACTTCAATATATCTCCCTCAATATATCTCCCTCAATATATCTCCCTCAATATATCTCCCTCAATATATCTACTTCAATATATCTCCCTCAATATATCTACTTCAATATATCTCCCTCAATATATCTACTTCAATATATCTACTTCAATATATCTCCCTCAATATATCTACTTCAATATATCTCCCTCAATATATCTCCCTCAATATATCTCCCTCAATATATCTACTTCAATATATCTCCCTCAATATATCTCCCTCAATATATCTCCCTTAATATATCTCCCTCAATATATCTCCCTCAATATATCTACTTCAATATATCTCCCTCAATATATCTACCTCAATATATCTACCTTAATATATCTCCCTCAATATATCTCCCTCAATATATCTCCCTCAATATATCTCCCTCAATATATCTCCCTCAATATATCTCCCTCAATATATCTCCCTCAATATACCTCCCTCAATATATCTACTTCAATATATCTCCCTCAATATATCTACTTCAATATATCTCCCTCAATATATCTCCCTCAATATATCTCGCTCAATATATCTACTTCAATATATCTACTTCAATATATCTACTTCAATATATCTACTTCAATATATCTCCCTCAATATATCTACTTCAATATATTTACCTAAATATATCTACTTCAATATATCTACTTCAATATATCTCCCTCAATATATCTACTTCAATATATTTACCTAAATATATCTCCCTCAATATATCTACTTCAATATATTTACCTAAATATATCTCCCTCAATATATCTCCCTCAATATATCTACTTCAATATATCTCCCTCAATATATCTCCCTCAATATATCTACTTCAATATATCTCCCTCAATATATCTCCCTCAATATATCTCCCTCAATATATCTCCCTCAATATATCTACCTCAATATATCTACCTTAATATATCTCCCTCAATATATCTCCCTCAATATATCTCCCTCAATATATCTCCCTCAATATATCTCCCTCAATATATCTCCCTTAATATATCTCCCTCAATATATCTCCCTCAATATATCTCCCTCAATATATCTCCCTCAATATACCTCCCTCAATATATCTACTTCAATATATCTCCCTCAATATATCTACTTCAATATATCTCCCTCAATATATCTCCCTCAATATATCTCGCTCAATATATCTACTTCAATATATCTACTTCAATATATCTACTTCAAAATATCTCCCTCAATATATCTCCCTCAATATATCTACTTCAATATATCTACCTCAATATATCTCCCTTAATATATCTCCCTCAATATATCTCCCTCAATATATCTACTTCAATATATCTCCCTCAATATATCTACTTCAATATATCTACTTCAATATATCTCCCTCAATATATCTCCCTCAATATATCTACTTCAATATATCTCCCTCAATATATCTCCCTCAATATATCTACTTCAATATATCTACCTCAATATATCTCCCTTAATATATCTCCCTCAATATATCTCCCTCAATATATCTACTTCAATATATCTCCCTCAATATATCTACTTCAATATATCTACTTCAATATATCTCCCTCAATATATCTCCCTCAATATATCTACTTCAATATATCTCCCTCAATATATCTCCCTCAATATATCTACTTCAATATATCTCCCTCAATATATCTCCCTTAATATATCTCCCTCAATATATCTCCCTCAATATATCTCCCTCAATATATCTACTTCAATATATCTACCTCAATATATCTCCCTCAATATATCTCCCTCAATATATCTCCCTCAATATATCTCCCTCAATATACCTCCCTCAATATATCTACTTCAATATATCTCCCTCAATATATCTACTTCAATATATCTCCCTCAATATATCTCCCTCAATATATCTCGCTCAATATATCTACTTCAATATATCTACTTCAATATATCTACTTCAAAATATCTCCCTCAATATATCTCCCTCAATATATCTACTTCAATATATCTACCTCAATATATCTCCCTTAATATATCTCCCTCAATATATCTCCCTCAATATATCTACTTCAATATATCTCCCTCAATATATCTACTTCAATATATCTACTTCAATATATCTCCCTCAATATATCTCCCTCAATATATCTACTTCAATATATCTCCCTCAATATATCTCCCTCAATATATCTACTTCAATATATCTACCTCAATATATCTCCCTTAATATATCTCCCTCAATATATCTCCCTCAATATATCTACTTCAATATATCTCCCTCAATATATCTACTTCAATATATCTACTTCAATATATCTCCCTCAATATATCTCCCTCAATATATCTACTTCAATATATCTCCCTCAATATATCTCCCTCAATATATCTACTTCAATATATCTCCCTCAATATATCTCCCTTAATATATCTCCCTCAATATATCTCCCTCAATATATCTCCCTCAATATATCTACTTCAATATATCTACCTCAATATATCTCCCTTAATATATCTCCCTTAATATATCTCCCTCAATATATCTCCCTCAATATATCTCCCTCAATATATCTCCCTCAATATATCTCCCTCAATATATCTCCCTCAATATATCTACTTCAATATATCTCCCTCAATATATCTACTTCAATATATCTCCCTCAATATATCTCCCTCAATATATCTCCCTCAATATATCTACTTCAATATATCTACTTCAATATATCTCCCTCAATATATCTCCCTCAATATATCTCCCTCAATATATCTACTTCAATATATCTCCCTCAATATATCTCCCTCAATATATCTCCCTCAATATATCTACTTCAATATATCTACTTCAATATATCTCCCTCAATATATCTCCCTCAATATATCTCCCTCAATATATCTACTTCAATATATCTCCCTCAATATATCTCCCTCAATATATCTCCCTCAATATATCTACTTCAATATATCTCCCTCAATATATCTACTTCAATATATCTCCCTCAATATATCTCCCTCAATATATCTCCCTCAATATATCTACTTCAACATATCTCCCTCAATATATCTCCCTCAATATATCTCCCTCAATATATCTCCCTCAATATATCTCCCTCAATATATCTACTTCAATATATCTCCCTCAATATATCTCCCTCAATATATCTACTTCAATATATCTCCCTCAATATATCTCCCTCAATATATCTACTTCAATATATCTCCCTCAATATATCTACTTCAATATATCTACTTCAATATATCTCCCTCAATATATCTCCCTCAATATATCTACTTCAATATATCTCCCTCAATATATCTCCCTCAATATATCTACTTCAATATATCTCCCTCAATATATCTACTTCAATATATCTCCCTCAATATATCTCCCTCAATATATCTCCCTCAATATATCTACTTCAACATATCTCCCTCAATATATCTCCCTCAATATATCTCCCTCAATATATCTCCCTCAATATATCTCCCTCAATATATCTCCCTCAATATATCTACTTCAATATATCTCCCTCAATATATCTCCCTCAATATATCTCCCTCAATATATCTACTTCAATATATCTCCCTCAATATATCTACTTCAATATATCTACTTCAATATATCTCCCTCAATATATCTCCCTCAATATATCTCCCTCAATATATCTACTTCAACATATCTCCCTCAATATATCTACTTCAATATATCTCCCTCAATATATCTCCCTCAATATATCTACTTCAATATATTTACCTAAATATATCTCCCTCAATATAAAAAGAGAAGAGGAAGGAGACGACGGATTAAAAGCAAATGGAAATTGAAATTTCACTCAATTAGACGAACCTCAATTAACTAAAAAATCAACTAAATTAAAACTAAATTAATGAAATTAAAATTGCCGGGATTAAATCCAATAATAGAAAATAATTAAATCATTATAAATTAACTCAACTAATTAAATCTAATCAAACTGAAGTAAATACATTGAAATAAATTAAATGACTTTGAAGTTAAGATAAAGCAGTAGAGAGGAAGACGATGAAACACAGGATGACAAAATAAAATAGAAATGAAACACATCAAAATAAAAGACTTAAAAAGTCAAATGAACTAAGAAGAAATCAGACGAGTCATGCTAATTGTTCTTTGCTCCGTCGGGGTTCAACCTCGTTACCGCTGCACCGTCAGCAACAGCTAACGAGCCGCCGTCGCCATGACGACCCCTTAATCAGCAGGACGACCCCGGTGACCTTTCCTCTACCAAACCTCTGATGAAGACGAGCAGCTCGTCTTCATCAGAGCCTCAGACTCTAGAACCAACTGCCTCAGAATCTAGAACAAAGTGCCTCAGACTCTAGAACAAACTGCCTCAGACTCTAGAACCAACTGCCTCAGACACTAGAACAAAGTGCCTCAGACTCAAGAACCAACTGCCCCAGACTCTAGAACAAAGTGCCTCAGACTCTAGAACCAACTGCCTCAGAATCTAGGACAAACTGCCTCAGACTCTAGAACCAACTGCCTCAGACTCTAGAACAAAGTACCTCAGACTCTAGAACAAACTGCCTCAGACTCTAGAACAAACTGCCTCAGACTCTAGAACAAAGTACCTCAGACTCTAGAACAAAGGGCCTCAGATTTGAGAACAAAGGGCCTCAGACTCTAGAACAAAGGGCCTCAGACTGTAGAACAAAGGGCCTCAGACTCTAGAACAAACTGCCTCAGACTCTAGAACAAAGGGCCTCAGACTCTAGAACAAAGTGCCTCAGACTCTAGAACAAAGTGCCTCAGACTCTAGAACAAACTGCCTCAGACTCTAGAACCAACTGCCTCAGACTCTAGAACAAAGTACCTCAGACTCTAGAACAAAGTACCTCAGACTCTAGAACAAAGGGCCTCAGACTCTAGAACAAAGTGCCTCAGACTCTAGAACAAAGTACCTCAGACTCTAGAACAAACTGCCTCAGACTCTAGAACAAACTGCCTCAGACTCTAGAACCAACTGCCTCAGACTCTAGAACAAAGTACCTCAGACTCTAGAACAAACTGCCTCAGACTCTGATGTGTTTTATCCCGAATCTTCTCCTGATAAACAGTTTATGTGTCTTGTTTTGATTGTTTTGTTCTGAAACGAGCCGAGTTTTGCTGCCGACTCCAGAAAAGGCGTTTCTAGACCATCCTGAGAGGAACCGGTGGAACCGAGCCTCACTGACGACACTAAGAAGAGAAGCAAAGCCTCAACTAATACTTCACAGACGAAACAGCAAATTGTGGTGATTCTCCAACAGGCCGACGGCTGAACAGGCCTGGAATGCTACTGCCGTCTGTGTGTGTGTGTGTGTGTGTGTGTGTGTGTGTGTGTGTGTGTGTGTGTGTGTGTGTGTGTGTGTGTGTGTGTGTGTGTGTGTGTGTGTGTGTGTGTGTGTGTGTGTGTGCTTTCACTTTCATATGGTTTCCATTAGGGGCGGAGGTTTGCATAATGACTCTGGCATCAGTCGCCGTGGCGACAGAGCGGGTCTGGGTTCTCACGGCGGTCAGGAAGAAGTTCTAGCGGGAAGCGGCGGCGGCCAAACGCTCCGCCCAGCAAACTGCACCGTCAGCATTAACCCTTCGGGGGGCGCACACTGCTCCACGGCAGGGTCAACCCTGAAATGAGGGGATGGAGGCAGAGAGTGGATCGGACAAGACCGCCGTTATAGACCAACATCAGACCTTATAGACCAACATCAGACCTTATAGACCAACATCAGACCTTATAGACCAACATCAGACCTTATAGACCAACATCAGACCTTATAGACCAACATCAGACCTTATAGACCTTATAGACCAACATCAGACCTTATAGACCTTATAGACCAACATCAGACCTTATAGACCTTATAGACCAACATCAGACCTTATAGACCAACATCAGACCTTATAGACCTTATAGACCAACATCAGACCTTATAGACCTTATAGACCAACATCAGACCTTATAGACCTTATAGACCAACATCAGACCTTATAGACCTTCTAGACCAACATCAGACCTTATAGACCAACATCAGACCTTATAGACCTTATAGACCAACATCAGACCTTCTAGACCAACATCAGACCTTCTAGACCAACATCAGACCTTATAGACCTTATAGACCAACATCAGACCTTATAGACCAACATCAGACCTTATAGACCAACATCAGACCTTATAGACCTTATAGACCAACATCAGACCTTATAGACCAACATCAGACCTTATAGACCAACATCATACCTTATAGACCAACATCAGACCTTATAGACCAACATCAGACCTTATAGACCTTATAGACCAACATCAGACCTTATAGACCAACATCAGACCTTATAGACCAACATCAGACCTTATAGACCTTATAGACCAACATCAGACCTTATAGACCAACATCAGACCTTATAGACCTTATAGACCAACATCAGACCTTATAGACCTTATAGACCAACATCAGACCTTATAGACCAACATCAGACCTTATAGACCTTATAGACCAACATCAGACCTTATAGACCAACATCAGACCTTATAGACCAACATCAGACCTTATAGACCTTCTAGACCAGATTCAGGGTTTAATTGATTTTCTGACCACATTTCAGGAAAACTGCAATAAAGTCACACGTCCTGTTTTCAGAGAAACAAAAGAAAAGTGAAAAAACCCCAGTTTCTCCTCCGAGAGGCTGTTTTTCCTGCAGGAGCGTAGAACCGCAGCGGCTTCCTCTGGTTCCCCTGGTTCCTCTGGTTCCTCTGGTTCCCCTGGTTCCTCTGGTTCCCCTGGTTCCTCTGGTTCCTCGGCCGTCAGCCACTCGGCGTAAACACGTCTGAGCGAATCCATCAGGCGCCGTAAACACAGGAAGTCACACGTCATGACGTCTCCAGGCCAGACGGAGGTCAGGAACCAACGGTTCTTCACCTCCATCCAGGATCCAACGGTTCTTCACCTCCATCCAGGAACCAATGGTTCTTCACCTCCATCCAGGATCCAACGGTTCTTCACCTCAGCTCCATCCAGCAACCAACGGTTCTTCAGCTCCATCCAGGAACCAACGGTTCTTCACCTCAGCTCCATCCAGGAACCAATGGTTCTTCACCTCAGCTCCATCCAGGAACCAATGGTTCTTCACCTCAGCTCCATCCAGGAACCAACGGTTCTTCACCTCAGCTCCATCCAGGAACCAACGGTTCTTCAGCTCCATCCAGGATCCAACGGTTCTTCACCTCAGCTCCATCCAGGAACCAACGGTTCTTCACCTCAGCTCCATCCAGGAACCAACGGTTCTTCAGCTCCATCCAGGAACCAATGGTTCTTCACCTCAGCTCCATCCAGGAACCAATGGTTCTTCACCTCCATCCAGGATCCAACGGTTCTTCACCTCAGCTCCATCCAGCAACCAACGGTTCTTCAGCTCCATCCAGGAACCAATGGTTCTTCACCTCAGCTCCATCCAGGAACCAACGGTTCTTCACCTCAGCTCCATCCAGGAACCAACGGTTCTTCACCTCAGCTCCATCCAGGAACCAACGGTTCTTCACCTCAGCTCCATCCAGGAACCAACGGTTCTTCAGCTCCATCCAGGAACCAACGGTTCTTCACCTCAGCTCCATCCAGGAACCAACGGTTCTTCCCCTCAGCTCCATCCAGGAACCAACGGTTCTTCACCTCAGCTCCATCCAGGAACCAACGGTTCTTCACCTCAGCTCCATCCAGGAACCAACGGTTCTTCAGCTCCATCCAGGAACCAACGGTTCTTCACCTCAGCTCCATCCAGGAACCAACGGTTCTACACCTCATCTCCATCCAGGAACCAATGGTTCTTCACCTCAGCTCCATCCAGGAACCAACGGTTCTTCACCTCAGCTCCATCCAGGAACCCGTTTGATTCCTGGTCTGAAACACTGAAGCTGAAGTTTGAACAAAGAGAGTTTGACGGTACCTTCTGGGAAAACTTCCAGGAAAACTTCCGGAGGAAACTTCCAGAGGGTTTGTGTCAGTCCTTCATGTGTTGGAAGGTTCTAGATCTCATAAAGGCTCTGGGAGTTCCAGTGGTGAGGAAGACGAGCTGAACAGGACGTCACCTCCACTTTCATCTGGCTTCATTTCAGCTCTTTGATCTATATTTACACATTTCAAGACTTTGAGTTACTGGAGTTACTCTTCATTCAGACCAAGTAGTAGAAATTAATAAAGGCTCACCATGAGGTATTCACGGTACACCAGGTGTGTACTCACCATGAGGTATTCACTGTACACCAGGTGTGTACTCACCATGAGGTATTCACGGTACACCAGGTGTGTACTCACCATGAGGTATTCACTGTACACCAGGTGTGTACTCACCATGAGGTATTCACTGTACACCAGGTGTGTACTCACCATGAGGTATTCACTGTACACCAGGTGTGTACTCACCATGAGGTATTCACTGTACACCAGGTGTGTACTCACCATGAGGTATTCACTGTACACCAGGTGTGTACTCACAATGTGAGGTATTCACTGTACACCAGGTGTGTACTCACTATGTGAGGTATTCACGGTACACCAGGTGTGTACTCACCATGAGGTATTCACTGTACACCAGGTGTGTACTCACTATGTGAGGTATTCACTGTACACCAGGTGTGTACTCACCATGAGGTATTCACTGTACACCAGGTGTGTACTCACCATGAGGTATTCACTGTACACCAGGTGTGTACTCACCATGAGGTATTCACTGTACACCAGGTGTGTACTCACCATGAGGTATTCACGGTACACCAGGTGTGTACTCACCATGAGGTATTCACTGTACACCAGGTGTGTACTCACCATGAGGTATTCACTGTACACCAGGTGTGTACTCACCATGAGGTATCCACTGTACACCAGGTGTGTACTCACCATGTCTGGTCCAGGTTCCCATGAGGCTCCGCCCCCCGACGTCCCTCCTCTGGCTCAGTGTGGAGATGAAGGTTCCCAAAGACGGAACGGTCTGCTTGGTTCCTCGTCCAAGACCCTGGAACCATGAAACCAAGAGTCAGAGAGATTAAAGAGCATCTTCCTCCTCTAATCCAGATTATAGAGCATCTTCCTCCTTTAATCCAGATTATAGAGCATCTTCCTCCTCTAATCCAGATTATAGAGCATCTTCCTCCTTTAATCCAGATTATAGAGCATCTTCCTCCTCTAATCCAGATTCCTCCTCTGACACCAGATTATAGAGCATCTTCCTCCTCTAACATCAGATTATAGAGCATCTCCCTACTCTAATCAGATTATAGAGCATCTTCCTCCTCTGACATCAGATTATAGAGCATCTTCCTCCTCTAATCCAGATTATAGAGCATTTTCCTCCTCTAACATCAGATTACAGAGCATCTTCCTCCTCTAACACCAGATTACAGAGCATCTTCCTCCTCTAACACCAGATTACAGAGCATCTTCCTCCTCTAACACCAGATTATAGACTGCAGAACCACAGAACCAGACTGCATAATCACAGAACCAGGCTGAAGAACCACAGAACCAGGCTGCAGAACCAGACTGCAGAACCACAGAACCAGGCTGCAGAACCAGGCTGCAGGCCAGACGCGGTTCCAGGCTGCAGAACCGCCTGATGTCGGGACTCGTTATATAAGACGACGCCTCGCTCTTTCCAAACGACCACAAAACGACTGTTCCTGTGACGCTCGGCTGGAACTTGCTGTCGTCAGAGATTCGGTTCCTGGAGAACCTTCCCTCTCAAACACACAGAACATGAGGTTCTCCTTTCACTCAAACAATCACTGAATTCAACTGTTCTTCTCTACTTTAACTTCACTTTGTTTTGTCAAATGATGAAACAGCAACGTGTTTCTACTGAACACAAGCTGGTCTCAGTCTGGTTCTCCACATGGTTCTTAACCAGGAACCAGCAGGCTAGTAGAACCAGGTAGGTCAGTAAAGGAACCAGTAGGTTAGTGGAACCAGTAAGTTAGTAGAACCAGCAGGTCAGTAGAACAGGGAGGTTAGTAGAACCAGTAGAACCAGCAGGTCAGTAGAACAGGTTCCTTACAGGAGAACCGTGGTAGATGGGAGGAAGCGTGTCTCGGTCCCTCTCCAGCCCGGAACCAGCAGAAGGTTCTCCATCCATCCCGTCCGCGTGCAGAACGTGTTGTTTGTGTTCCGGACGTTCCGGTAGGAACCTCGCGGCTCCTCAGCGGGACGTTCTGCTGCTCCGGGGGCAGAACATGGTTCTCTCCCGGACTCACATCCTCCCGCCGCCGGGATGGAGCTCCGTCGTCCGGCGGGGCGGAGCGGGGAGCAAGACGCGGAGAAACAGAGAGAAGAAGAAGAAACAGAAGAAGAAGAAAAAGAAGAAGCAGAAATAGAAACAGGAGAAGAAGAAGAAGAAACAGAAGAAGAAGAAGAAGAAGAAGCAGAAGAAGAAGAAGAAGAAGAAGAAGACGCAGAAATAGAAGCAGAAGAAGAAGAAGAGAAGCTCCAAGCGGCTCCGCTGCGGGACTCGGAGGTTCAGTTCTTGTTAAAACCCGCAGGAGAGAAATTCTACCTTCTTCTTCTTCTGGAGCCTCGAAGCTCTGAGTGGAGGAGGAGGAGGAGGAGGAGGAGGAAGAGGAAGAGGAAGAGGAGGAGGAGGAAGAGGAGGAGGAGGAGGAAGAGGAGGAGGAGGAAGAGGAGG
>NW_027661898.1:0-32500 GCF_963422515.1 Blennius ocellaris
TATCTCTGTTTGCTGATCAGGATCCGGTTCGGCCCCTCGGGGATCATCACACTTTTATCTCATCCCTTCTCTCTTTTTTTTTTCTATTTTTTTCTTGGAGGTGTGTTTTCCTGACTGAGATGTTCTCCTCCTCCTCCTCCTCCTCCTCCTCCTCCTCCTCCTGTCTGTCAGCCGGCGAGGAGGCGACACTCAGTCTCCTCGCCGTAAACCGATCCTCCTCGGCGAGGAGCGCGAGGCCGAGCGGCAGAGGACTCCTGATATGGATCTACCTCAGAAACTGGGCCAAACAAAGCCTCACCTGTTTTCACCACCCTTGCCGTGCTCCACCTCCTCCTCCACCTCCTCCTCCCTCCTCCTCCTCCTCCTCCTCTCTGCTCGTAGGATTGCAGCAGCTTTGATACACAGGAATACCTGTGAGGAGCTGGCGATGCCCCCCCTTCCCTCAGGTCTCACCGGAACAGAAAATTACCCCCACTTACCCCCCCTCCACCTCCTCCACCCTCCTCCCCCCCCCCCCTCCCCCACCGGGGCCCCCGGGGCCGAGCCCAGACATAAAAGTTAGCGTGGAGGAGCCGAGTGTCCGATATCAGTTAATGTGAGATACAACTAATTAGTCCATTATCAGGCCTCGCTCTCACCCGCTCATCAATTGGAGCCACTCAAAGGTCGTTTATTATTTATCAGACTGGAGGAGGAGGGGGGGGGAGGGGGGGGAGGGGGGGGGCAGGATGGTAGTGGGGCATGAGGATGGCGGGGGGGTGGGGTGGGGTGGGGGGGTATTGCTGCTGCTGCTGCTACTTTGCTTGTTCAACATATCAAGATTAGTTTCAACTCACTCTGTTGGATGACTGCAGGCTGCACACACACACACACACACACACACACACACACACACACACACACACACACACACACACACACACACACACGCACACACACACACACACGCCTCTGCTCCCGGATGTCGGTATGAAAATGAACACAAACTGGATGTTGTGACCAGAAAAGCCCATCGATCGATCGGTTCGGGTCGTTTTATCTTCCCGCAGGTGGGCGGAGCTTAAAGGTTCGATTTCCTTTGTCTGAAATGTCTTTCATCTGATTTTTACCACCTTTGTGATGGAGATGAAAGTGATTTGTAGACTTTATTCTAAGATGTCGTTTGTATTCATTTCTTTTTTCACAGTAATGCTCTGATATCGTCAGTGACTTTCTGAACTCGTGACAAAACATTTAATTTTGAGTTTGAGGCTCGGAGCTTCGTCCAATCACATGATGAGCTGCAGCAACAACCAGGGAAACGATACATAAACAAAATAACCCAGAAAGAACTGAAACACCCCTCATGACACCAAAACTGTAAAGTCACTCTAAAGCGCTAAACTCACACATTAACTCTAAACTGACAAAATAACTCTAAACTCACACATTAACTCTAAACTCACAGATTAACTCTAAACTGAGAGATTAACTTTAAACTCACACATTAGCTCTAAACTGACAGAATAGCTCTAAACTCACACATTAACTCTAAACTGACAGAATAACTCTAAACTCACACATTAACTCTAAACTCACAGATTAACTCTAAACTGAGAGATTAACTTTAAACTCACACATTAACTCTAAACTGACAGAATAACTCTAAACTCACACATTAACTCTAAACTGAGAGATTAACTCTGAACTCACACATTAACTCTAAACTGACAGAATAACTCTAAACTCACACATTAACTCTAAACTCACAGATTAACTCTAAACTGAGAGATTAACTTTAAACTCACACATTAACTCTAAACTAACAGAACAACTCTAAACTCACACATTAACTCTAAACTCACAGATTAACTCTAAACTGAGAGATTAACTTTAAACTCACACATTAACTCTAAACTGACAGAATAACTCTAAACTCACACATTAACTCTAAACTGAGAGATTAACTCTGAACTCACACATTAACTCTAAACTGACAGAACAACTCTAAACTCACACATTAACTCTAAACTCACAGATTAACTCTAAACTGAGAGATTAACTTTAAACTCACACATTAGCTCTAAACTGACAGAATAACTCTAAACTCACACATTAACTCTAAACTGACAGATTAGCTCTAAACTCACACATTAACTCTAAACTGACAGATTAGCTCTAAACTCACACATTAACTCTAAACTAACACATCAACTCTAAACTGACAGATTAACTCTAAACTCACACATTAACTCTAAACTGACAGATTAGCTCTAAACTCACACATTAACTCTAAACTAACACATCAACTCTAAACTGACAGATTAACTCTAAACTCACACATTAACTCTAAACTGACATTAACTCTAAGATGACAGATTAACTCTAAACTCACACATTAACTCTAAACTCACACATTAACTCAAAACTGACAGATTAACTCGAAACTATCACATTAACTCTAAACTGACAGATTAACTCTAAACTGACACATTAACTCTAAACTTACACATTAACTCTAAGCTCACACATTAACTCTAAACTGACAGATTAACTCTAAACTCACACACTAACTCTAAACTGACAGATTAACTCTAAACTGGCAGATTAACTCTAAACTCTCACATTATGAGGTCAAGAGAAACACAATTGATAATTTCTGAATTAATCTATCCAGTCGCACTACACTCATCCTGCACTCCGTCACTCTGTCACTCCATCCCTCGCTCCGTCACCAGAGGGGGGGAGGGGTGGAGGTGGAGGTGGAGGTGAGGAGTAAATGTGAGCAGTAAGTGAGACGTAACACAGGTTTGGTTAATTAGTCACCTCATTTCCAATTAATTATCACTGACACACTAACCTGTGTGTGTGTGTGTGTGTGTGTGTGTGTGTGTGTGTGTGTGTGTGTGTGTGTGTGTGTGTGTGTGTGTGTGTGTGTGTGTGTGTGTGTGTGTGTGTGTGTGTGTGTGTGTGTGTGTGTGTGTGTGCTATGTAGCACTTTAGCGTCTCTTTGATCATTTTTCATGTTTTCCTGCCATTTGACTTTGACGCTATTTGGTTTGTATTGAATGTAAATATGACGTTAACAGTTTTATTCTATATCGTTGTTTCATGTCTCTTTGTTTTTGTTTTTGTTAATTTTTGTCTCTCTTTGTCACCAGTTTTTTTCCTTTGATCCTCGCTCGTCTTCATGTGTGTTTCTCGCCACACGTGAAGGACGGACATGATTAACATGAGATAAACCAACACGTCAAAAACACACAAGCAGAAACATATAAAATAAGAACGATTATAATAATCCTCCTTAATCCCTCAGATCTAATCCCACCGTGAGATTTTACTTTACTAATAACCTGAAGACATTTGTCCGTCGTTCAGTCGCCAGGATTTATTTTACGATCTAATGAATCTTTAAATCTTCTGCTTTCAGCGCCGTCTTTCTTTTTCCAACTGCTTTGTTTTACTTCAATCTTTCTTTGATGTTTATGTCTACGACTTCATGAAAGTCGTAAAAGACTTTATGAAGTCAAGACGTTTGCAGCCCCGTCACGCTGCCCCCTGGTGGCCGAGATAAATAGCGCAACTGAAGTGACACCACAGGTTTTCGCGGGTGCTTCAGGCGACGTAGTGGGTTTTTCCGTGACACGTAACCTTTGTGTTCCGAAGTCAGAATCAAGCTTCAGCTGCAGTTCCCCCGTCGACCAGCAGAGGTAGCTGTCCAGCTTCTTCTTCTTCTTCTTCTTCTTCTTCTTCTGGATCCAAAAAAATCGACGGCAGAGTTTCTCTGGTTGAAGAACAAACCGACGCCGAACAAAACCCGGCTCCGATTTAGCAGTTGATTTTTTTAGCTTTCGGCGGCGGTTCCGCGGCTTCGCGACAGGTAAGACGATCACCGCAGCTGCTTTAGCCGCGGCGGCGTTAGCGGCGCTAGCGGCCACATTGTGGAGATAATTGAGATGAATGCGGCGGCGGCGGCGGCGCTGCATGGAGCTAAAGCGCTCCGAGAGCCGTGAAGAGATGAGACGGGCTGCGAGCGGATGAAAAGGATCCGGCGCCGGCGAGGCTCCATTGAGGCGAGGCAGCGGAGCGCGGCCGCGTTAGCGCAGCGCCCATGTTAGCGGGCCGCGCTGAAACAACACCAGCAAGGATCAAACCGGGCTTAAGAAAATATTATTATGTCCCGTAATTGGCAGGACTGAGCCGGGGTGGGGGGGAGCAGGGGGAAGGGGGGGGTAGATGGGAGGGGGGGTAAATTGAAACGACACCACTTTGCACTTTGACAATCGGATTTGCAGAGTTTGTTTAACCCGACAGGCCCTCGCCGAGCCGCCGGCTCTGACTCTCATTAAAACGATTATTCACGACCCGTCGAGTGTTTTCCTGCTCGTTCACATGAACTGCCCCCCCCACCCCCCCACCCACCCCCACCTAGCCACCAACCCCCCCCACCCTCCCATCAATCATCCAGCCAACCAGCAAGCTAACCAACCAGACAACCAGCAGACCAGCAGAACAACCAAACAACCAAACAACTGACACTCCGGAGCTGATTGGTTCTCGTCACCTGGATTAAAGTTCACTTCCTGTTTACTTCCTGTTCACTTCCTGTTCACGTGAAGAAACATTAGAAGGTCAGAGTTAAGTTAAGGTTAGTGTTAGGTTTAGTGTTAGGTTAAGGTCAGAGTTAGGTTAGAGTTATGTTAAAGTTAGTTAGGCTAGAGTTAGGTTAGAGTTAGTTGTGTTAAAGTTAGCTAGGTCAGAGCTGGTCAGGTTAAAGTTAGCTTAAAGTTAGTTAGGTTAGAGCTAGGTTAATGTTAGTTATGTTAAAGTTAGTTAGGTTAAAGTTAGTTAGGTTAGAGTTAGGTTAAAGTTAGTTATGTTAAAGTTAGTTAGGTCAGAGTTAGTCAGGTTAAAATGAGCTTACAGTTAGTTACATTAAAGTTAGTTATGTTAAAGTTAGTTATGTTAAAGTTAGTTAGGCTAGAGTTAGTCAGGTTAAAGTTAGTTATGTTAAAGTTAGTAAGGCTAGAGTTAGGTTAAAGTTAGTTACGTTGAAGTTAGTTGGGTCAGAGTTAGTCAGGTTAAAGTTAGCTTAAAGGTAGTTAGGTTAGAGTTAGTCAGGTCATAGTTCAGTAGTTTAAAGTTAGGTTAGCGTTAGTTATGTTAGAGATAGTACGTTACATTACGTTACGTAATGAAACTTTATGTTACTTAGTTACATTAAAGGTTATTTAGGTTAAGTGACTGACTCAGTTTAGAAAAGTCTACTGGGAAGGAATTTGTGCGTGTGCGTGTGCGTGTGCGTGTGCGTGTGCGTGTGCGTGTGTGTGTGTGTGTGTGTGTGTGTGTGTGTGTGCGTGTGTCATGTGGACTGATCCAGTCCAGATTAGCAGTCTAAACATCTAAAAGTCTAAAAGTCTAAAAGTCTGTAGAGGAAAAGCGAAGCGGTCGACATTCCGACTTAATCGCTGATCGACGAGGCTGAAGAGAATAATGGAGGCTCACACACACACACACACACACACACACACACACACACACACACACACACACACACACACACACACACACACACACACACTTTAATCCTCATTATTTTGTAGTGTTTATTTCCTGCTCTCTGGCCTGAGATCAGCTTTTTTTCCACCCTGAGGTCACATGGCAGCAGCCTGACTGGACCACCAGGACAACCGGGTTCTCCAGGTTCTCCAGGTTCTCCAGGACCAGCAGAAGCACCGAGACCACCAGAACCAGCAGAACCCTGATTTCCTTCCCTGAACCATCTCAGCGCCTCTGATTCTCCAGGACGTTTTGTTTTTGGTAAAAAAAAACTAAAAAAAAACTTTTGGGAACCGTTTGACTCGGTCTGTTAACTTTATTGTGAAGGGTCGGTTAGTCTGCTAGACTTTCATCCTGTTCCCTCCATCATTCCTTCCTCCTCTTCGTCGCCTCCTGTTCTGTTCTGATCTGTTCCCTCGTTCTCTTGGTCAAACCATCTGTTCCCTGAAACTCCAGCCTGAATGAAGTTTTGTTCCCTGAATCCTGTTCCCTTGTTTTAATCCAACATTTTCTCGATGCCTTAATCAGTTTCTTCAGTTTCATGACTCACTGATCAGTTTTCCTTCAAACTTTCCCTTCATTCGTTTCCCTGAAGTCGTTTCTACTCATTTATTAGTCGTTCCCTGAATCTTTGGATCGTTTGACCAAACGATTCTCTCTCTTCTTTTTGATCTCAATAATCAGCTTCTTTAATATTTCATGAAGTGACTATTATGTATTTGCTCCTATAATCGTTCACCTCATTCTTCAATCTGTTCCCTCGTTTCTACATCCCTCCATCCTTCCATCATCTGTTCCCTTACTTTTATTTTTCCCACTAAGCTTTTTTCCACTTCATTTTTCCATTGAGTTTTATTTTTATTCCTGTTTTCTTCCGACTTCCCCATTTGATTCCATAAGTTAAATGTTTTATTTTGTTTTATCTTTTTAGAGTTTTGTTCCCTCATTTGTTCCCTTTAATGTATTGATTTGTTCCCTTTGTCTAAACACACGTTTTGATGTAATGTTGTTCCCTCAATTTCTTTGGTTAACTTGTTGGTTCTGTTGATTGTCTGTTGGATTATTTGCTTCACACATCTGTTCCCTTTCCTTTTCTTTTGTTCCCTGATTTTAAGTATTTTTCCCCGAACGCGAATAATACAAATTTACCTGGTTTGTCAGTCTGACTTCTTTAATTCATTACATTTTCATTTCTCTCATTTTATCAGGATGTTCTTCAGGCAGGTTTTTCATCCGTTCCCTCAACTGGTATAAAGATTCCTTCAGGTAGTTTTTTTTAACTTTCTTGTTCCCTAAACGTGTCTGTTTATGTCCAAAACTTTGATTTTAAACATCTTCATCAACAGAGTTTATCAGGAAATCACTGATTTTTTCAAAATATGTCTTTTTTTCATAAAAAATTTTTTCCTGCTGTTTTATTTTTATTGTTTTGTTTTGTTTTTGTTTTATAAGTGTCATTATTTTAATCGTTGCAGTGGATGACTCGGTTAATTTGAGGAGACTTTTTTTTTTTATTGCATTTATTATAAAAATATAAGTTTATTCGTGTGTTCCTTCAATTTACTCCTTTACTTTCATTTATTTATTTATATTTTTATTTATTTTATATTTTCATATTTTTATCTATTTATTTTTCTTATTTTAGTGCTGTTAAGCGCCTTGTGACTGTGAACAGTGAAATATAAATATAGTTTTATTGTATTCTATTCATATTGAGGCTCATTGCGACACTTTCATATGTTTGTGAGCAAAATATCACTTTATATAGTAACACACACTCTTAATATCCACATGGAGAGAGAGAGAGAGAGAGAGAGAGAGAGAGAGAGAGAGAGAGAGAGAGAGAGAGAGAGAGAGCCACACACACACACACACACACACACACACACACACACACACACACACACACACACACACACACACACTGTCGGGATCTAAAAGGCCAAAATGTACGTAGAAGATGTTTGTTTGTATTTGTTTTGTATGAATCACAGTTTTTTGGGTAAAATCTAGTTGATATGATAAAATATATATATATATTATTGACAATTAATTAAAAAACGAATTATTTGTATTTCTGAGGAAAATTGTGTTTTTGAGTTTTGCTCTTCTGCTTTTGTTCTTCGTGTTTTTCGTTAATTCTTCTTTCTTTCATCTGATCTGCAAAGAACAAATCGATTCTCGTTGAATTTACAACAAAACGTTTAAAAATCTGCACAGAAAAAGAGAAAACGTCACAGTTTGTATTTATTTAATGTTAATTTGCTCAATGTTCTCATTACAATTCTGATTTGACCTTTTATTTATATATATATATATATATATATATATATATATATATATATATATATATAGAGAGAGAGAGAGAGAGAGAGAGAGAGAGAGAGAGAGAGAGAGAGAGAGAGAGAGATTTATATATAAATAAATGAAGATAATTTAACTTCATAAAAGATTTTGCTGCCTAAAAAAAACTATATCTGAATATTTAATTGCATTTTTCAGATTTTACTTTGTTGAATTTTTACTTGTTTCCCTGGAAAAAGGAGGAAATGACTTAAGGATTTAAGTTAAAATAAAAAAAAAAAAATATCCGTTTTGTTCCCCTAAAATCACCAAACCAGTTTAAAATCATTTTCTAAAGAGATAAAACACATTTTGACAAACGTCGGTTATTGATGAATTTACTGGTATTGGTGAATTAACGAGACTGTTCATGTTAATGTGCCTCTTACGCTGTAAAACAACCGGAAGTCAACTTACTTATTTTCCCTTTGAGGTCATTTTTATCTATTAGAATAAAGCAGACATTTATAATTAACATTAACTAATCTTTGCTATAATGTGATCTTTTTTTCATCTTTTTATTTATTTATTTTTTAGATTTGATGTATTTCGTTTGTTTTCTGGTTCTCAGGAACAAATAATAATAATAATAATAATAATAATAATAATAATAATAATAACAATAACAATAATAATAATATTGGATTCAACTATTTTTACAGTATAATGTAAAAGAAACCTATAAAATCTTAAAAGGTATTAAATATTTAAATTGAACGTTTTTCCTGTTAAAATAATCGGACTTGATGACGTCACATGGAGCCGTTCCTGCGTTACACTGTAAAACATCCGTTTTATTAAATCAACCTTATTTTAATAATTTATTTGAAAAACTGTTTTTGATTTAAAATCCTGCATTTTTTTTTCTGCACTTAAATAAACTCGGTGTCAATAAAGTTACAAACTTTATGGTTTGAGAGCTTCAGTTCAAAATAAAAGCTCAAATCCAAACAGAATCCTAAATCTTGGTATTGATGACTGAAGCTGGACTTTTCTACACTGTAAAACATCACATGGTCATTTGGTCAAATCAACTCGTTTTTATTTGATCTTTAAACTTTTTAGCTGCTTTGCCTCAATATTCATAAAATCTAAACGTTTCTTTTAAATTTCCCGGTAAAACTTGAGATTGGTGGATTCAGACAGAGTGAAACTTATTCTGGTTATTTTAATTAACATGAATATTTCGGAAACAAAAAATAATTAAACATTTAATTATTATATTTAATTATATATATTATCAATTATAATAAATTAATTGAGTTTATCTTAGTTTATCTTTAAAATTAATATAAAATGACCAAATGTAGTTCAAGTGGAATCATAAACACTGTAAAACATTTCAAAATAAACATGTTATGTTTCATAAACTTGAATAAAATCACCTGAAAGTGTCAATTTTTTTATAGGATTTGCTCTGTTGAATAAGATTTACACTGTAAAACGTCGTATTCTAAGTTGTGGAATTTAATGAATTTGGTTTATAAATGATGATCATATTCAGTCAAATGGGAAAAAAGATATTAATCATATTTTTGTGTCACTTGCATGTTGTTAATTCTTCTAAAAAGATTTTTCCTGCCCTTCAGAATAAAAGTTTCCTGTTTCTGTGTTTCTCACTTTTTGGCTTCATGTTGGAAACAAACGTTAAAAGAACTTCTTCTTCTTCTTCTTCTTTTCACTTCAGGAAGTCAAACTGGATGTTTTTCTTTCAGTTTCCAGTTCGACGGACGAGTTTCAACGTTTCACGTCAATATTGAGCAGGAAGGTTCCCGGTTTGATTCCTGCTCTGAGCTCTTCAGCTATCTGACCTGCTGACCTGCAGGGTTGACCTGCGGCCTCGGCCAATCACAGCGCAGGATTAGAGGAGGGGGGGGTGGGGGGGGTGGGGGGGGTCCAGCTGGAGACCAGCAAAGATCCAGATTCAATCCTGAAGCACAAACATGACTTGACACACACACACACACACACACACACACACACACACACACATTACTGCTGGCAGGGGGCGGAGCCACAGCAGACAAAGACCGGAAGGAAGGAAGGAAGGAAGGAAGGAAGGAAGGAAGGAAAAAGGAAAAAGGAAAGAAGGAAAGAAGGAAAGAAGGAAAGAAAGAGCAAGGGAAGAGAAGAAAGAAGGAAGGAAGGAAGGAAGGAAAGAGCAAAGGAAGGAAGGAAAGAAGGGAGGAAGGAAAGAAAGAGCAAAGGAAGGAAGGAAAGAAGGGAGGAAGGAAAGAAAGAGCAAAGGAAGGAAGGAAAGAGCAAAGCAAGGAAGAAAGGAAGGAAGGAAACAAGGAAGGAAGGAAAGAAAGAGCGAAGGAAGGAAAGAAAGAGCAAAGGAAGGAAGGAAGGAAAGAAAGAGCAAAGGAAGGAAGGAAGGAAAGAAAGAGCAAAGAAAGGAAGGAAAGAAGGAAGGAAGGAAGGAAAGAGCAAAGGAAGGAAGGAAGGAAAGAAAGAAGGAAAGAAAGAGCAAAGGAAGGAAGGAAGGAAAGAAGGAAAGAAAGAGCAAAGGAAGGAAGGAAGGAAAGAAGGAAGGAAGGAAAGAAAGAGCAAAGGAAGGAAGGAAGGAAAGAAGGAAAGAAGGAAAGAAAGAGCAAAGGAAGGAAGGAAGGAAAGAAGGAAAGAAGGAAAGAAAGAGCAAAGGAAGGAAGGAAAGAAAGAGTGTGACGGAGTAACGCGGTCAGTAACAGGCCAGCGGCACACTGTCACACGCGCACGCTCATACACACGCGCACACACCCTGCGGCGCGCAGGTACAGCCAAACAAACACGTCACACACCTTTCCTCACCCCCCCGCCCCGCACACCCCCCCCCCCCCCCCCCAGTACGTCACATCAGGTCATTCAATTAGCTCATCGCCTTCTTACCCAACTGCTAGCATAGCAGGAAGGGTGCTCACCTGGCTGCTGAGGTTCACCTGCACAAATATTCACACTCACACACACACACGCACGCACGCACGCGCGCACGCACGCGCGCACACACACACACACACACACACACACACACACACACACACACACAGAACTCTTACCGTGACGTGACGCCTCAGAGCAGTGGAGAGCTAAGAGGGGGCGGAGCTAACTCCGTGACGATATACCTCACCAGCGCGGAGGTGTGGTCACGTGATCACGGGGTACTTTGGATTAATTATTTATTTTTCTTTTTGAAGGGAATTATTCGCTGTTTTGTTGTGGAAAATGTTTTTGTTTACTTTAGAAGAAAAAGTGAGGATCCGTTTAAAAAAGGAGGTGAATATTTATTATCATTGATTTTGATTGGCTAGGAGAAGTCATCACAGAAAGGAAAGGAAAGAAGGAAGGAAGGAAGGAAGGAAGGAAGGAAGGAAGGAAGGAAGGAAGGAAGGAAGGAAAGAAAGAAAGAGCAAAGGAAGAAAGGATGGAAGGAAGGAAAGAAAGAAAGAGCAAAGGAAAGAAGGAAAGAAGGAAGGAAGAAAGGAAGGAAGGAAGGAAAGAGCAAAGGAAGAAAGCAAAGATGTAGGAAAGAAGGAAGAAGGAAGGATCAAACGAATGAAGTGAGAAATGGAGGTAAAAAGGAAGGAAGCGGGAAAAGAAGAAGGAAAGTTTATACGCCCCTCCCCCTCCCTCTGCCCCCCCCCCCCCCTCTCTGCCCCCCCCCCCTCATCCCCCGTGTCCTTCTGTTGCCTCCTTTGTCTCTTGACTGCTGGTCACCCCATTTAACATGGGGCTGATAGCATCAGCCTGACAGAGATTGGGTTCCCCGGCCGCTCCATTGTTGGGGTGGGGGGGTCATGAGGGGGGGTCGGGAGGGGGGGGGGGGGGGGCGGGGGGGGGGAGAGGGGGGGTTATTGCGTTACAGAGGGACTCGTTTAACTCACAGCCTTCTTTTCGGAAACGAACAAATTGTTGCTGAAAGTCGACCTTTGTTGTGCAGCGAAGACGATCTGAGAGTGGAGATGGGATCTGAGGGGGCGGAGCCCCGCAGGACCAGGACTGTCCCACACTGTCCAATGACCGTCCAACGACTGTCCAACGACCGTCCAACGACTGTCCAACACTGTCCCACACTGTCCAATGACTGTCCAACGACTGTCCAACACTGTCCAACACTGTCCAGCGACTGTCCAGCGACTGTCCAACGACCGTCCAACGACTGTCCAACGACCGTCCAACACTGTCAAGCGACCGTCGAACACTGTCCAGCGACTGTCCAACGACCGTCCAACGACTGTCCAATGATCCTCCAACGACTGTCCAACACTGTCCAACAACCGTCCAACGACTGTCCAACACTGTCCAACACTGTCCAGCGACTGTCCAATGATCCTCCAACGACTGTCCAGCGACTGTCCAACGACCGTCCAACGACTGTCCAATGATCCTCCAACGACTGTCCAACACTGTCCAACGACTGTCCAATGATCCTCCAACGACTGTCCAACACTGTCCAACAACCATCCAACGACTGTCCAACACTGTCCAACACTGTCCAGTGACTGTCCAATGATCCTCCAATGACTGTCCAGCGACTGTCCAACGACCGTCCAATGATCCTCCAACGACTGTCCAACACTGTCCAACAACCGTCCAACGACTGTCCAACGACCGTCCTACGACCGCCCAATGACTGTCCAACGACCGTCCAATGATCCTCCAACGACTGTCCAACACTGTCCAACACTGTCCAACAATCGTCCAACGACTGTCCAACGACCGTCCAACGACCGTCCAATGACAGTCCAACGACCATCCAACGACTGTCCAATGATCCTCCAACGACCGTCCAATGACCGTCCAATGATCCTCCAACGACTGTCCAACACTGTCCAACACTGTCCAACGACCGTCCAACGACCGTCCAATGACTGTCCAACGACCGTCCAACGACTGTCCAACGACGGTCCAATGATCCTCCAACGACCGTCCAACGACCGTCCAACGACCGTCCAACGACTGTCCAATGACTGTCCAATGATCCTCCAACGACCGTCCAACGATCGTCCAATGACTGTCCAACAACTGTCCAACGACCGTCCAACGACCGTCCAACGACCGTCCAACGACCGTCCAACGATCCTCCAACGATCGTCCAATGACTGTCCAACAACTGTCCAACAACTGTCCAACGATCCTCCAACGACTGTCCAACGACCGTCCAACGATTGTCCAACGACTGTCCAACATCTGCCCTATTTGTCAACATTCATCCAAAAATGTCCCAACATCCACTGTATTGACAGTATGTCAAACATCTGGACAAGTGTCCCATGTCCCATGTCCCATATCGACCTTTTGTCTTCCGATCGTCTGCCCGATGCCCGAATTCTGCTCATCTGCTCAACATCTGCTTAACAAATTAATGACAATTTCCCAACAACTGCCTTGTATCTGCTTTACATCTGCACTTATGTCCAACTACTGTCCAACTACTGTCCAACTACTGTCCAACCACTGTCCAAATACTGTCCAACTACTGTCCCATCACTGTCCAACTACTATCCCACTACTGTCCAACCACTGTCCAACCACTGTCCAAATACTGTCCAACTACTGTCCCATCACTGTCCAACTACTATCCCACTACTGTCCAACCACTGTCCCACTACTGTCCAACCACTGTCCAACTACTGTCCCATCACTGTCCAACTACTATCCCACTACTGTCCAACCACTGTCCAACTACTGTCCCATCACTGTCCAACTACTATCCCACTACTGTCCAACCACTGTCCCACTACTGTCCAACCACTGTCCAACTACTGTCCCATCACTGTCCCACCACAGTCCGACCACTGTCCAACCACTGTCCAACCACTGTCCAACTACTGTCCAACCACTGTCCAACTACTGTCCCATCACTGTCCAACTACTATCCCACTACTGTCCAACCACTGTCCAACTACTGTCCAACCACTGTCCAACTACTGTCCCATCACTGTCCCACCACAGTCCGACCACTGTCCAACCACTGTCCAACTACTGTCCCATCACTGTCCCACCACTGTCCAACTACTGTCCAACTACTGTCCCACCATTGTCCCTCCACTGTCCCACCACTGTCCCTCCACTGTCCCACCACTGTCCAACTACTGTCCCATCACTGTCCAACCACAGTCCGACCACTGTCCAACCACTGTCCAACTACTGTCCCATCACTGTCCAACCACAGTCCGACCACTGTCCAACCACTGTCCAACTACTGTCCCATCACTGTCCCACCACTGTCCAACTACTGTCCAACTACTGTCCCACCATTGTCCCTCCACTGTCCCACCACTGTCCCTCCACTGTCCCACCACTGTCCAACTACTATCCCTCCACTGTCCCTCCACTGTCCCTCCACTGTCCCACCACTGTCCCTCCACTGTCCCACCACTGTCCCACCAGGGACGTGGACGGACAGGATTTGAAGGATCAGTTCTCTAATCGAACACGGAATCATTTGAATATTTCACAATCAAATAGAGAATTTAAAAGCTTTTATTATTTTACAATGAGGATTTCCAGGAATCAAACTTCGTATCGTTTGTGGAAAATATATTAAACATAACTAATATAATAATAATATAATCTAATATAATATAATATAGAACTAATAACAGTCGGACTGTTTGGCTGTTTTTATGGGTTTTAAGACTTTAAATAAGTTTTAAGCTCGTAAATGTTTGTTTTTTTTAACTCAGGAAACCAGTTTAAGATGTTTTACAGATTAAAATTGCTTTTGTTTCATTCATGTTTTGTTGGAAGTTTGATGCAGTTTTTCGAGGTCGAAACTGTCGAATCGACATTTCAAGTCTGAAATATTCACACGTTTCATATATTCACATTTTATTTGGTTTTAAAAAGTAATTAAGTCCATTTTAAATCTTCACTTCATGTTGGAGACGTTTAATATGAGAAAATACTCATAAATTCAATTATGTGATTTTATTGTGTTTTGTTTTTTTTTAGACCTGAATTCGATTCCGCTGCTTTACTTTTTGTTTTTTAAGTAAAAGCTTAAATAAAATCACAATTTATTGTTTGGTTTGGTGCTAAAAATGAATTTTGCTTTAATGGAAACAAAAACACCAGAAACAAGTGAATCTCTGGTGAAAAAGTCTGAACGTCTCACAACAAACCTCCTTTTCATTCTGCTCACTTTAAAATCACATTTTAACAGAATTTCTATTTCTTTAATGCTGTTTTTTTTGTTTTTAGACCAATAGTTTCTATTCTGAGCTTCTATATTCAAATATTTCAGTTTTATCTGACTAATAAGATTTTAACTCCTCAGCTTCATTATTTCATTTATTTCTTTGACTCATTTTTAAGTCATATTTTTGCTTGAAAATGTATTTTAAAGCTTCACTGTGCAGATAAAAGGTCTTAAATTAAACCGATGGTCGCAGATTTCTCTATTTAAATGAGGAAAATAAAACATCGGCTCGTGTAAAATCCTTTCAAATCAACATTTCAACGAGATAAAACTTCAACTTCAACTTCAAGCTCCAGTTTTCAGTCGTTTCTTTTTAAGAATGAACTCCAGGGGAAGTTGAGCAGAAAGAATTCCGGATGTTTTCTTTCCCTCCTGAACGGATTTTTATCCTCGGAGGCAGCAAAGTGTTTATTTTGTCCCGACGTCCCGCGGAGCGTCGGAATCCCACGACTCAGAGTCAAACGGAGGATTTTTACACTCGTCTAACGACGACACACCTTCATTTAACGCTCATTTCTGAGCCGCAGACGGTTTGAATTCGGTTTTATTCCTGGAAAGGATTTTTTTTTTTTAAAGTCTGTTGATGTTTGAAGAATTCAATAATCCTGAAAACTGGATGTTTTTCATGTTTTTATTCTTAATTATCTCAGTTTTACTGGAGAAAAATCTCTTTATCGTCACAATTTTTGTTTAAAACGGAGGTTTTTTTTAACAGAGATGTTAAATAAAAACACGTCTGCAGCAGATTCCTGATCTGCGTTTAGAGGAAACGCTCATATTTTGAATTTTAACAAATTGATTTAAAATGTTTTTGTTTCATTTGATCGTTTCTGTTAGAATTTGACGTTTTTGTGTGTTTGAGGCACAAAGTGGCTTCGTTTCCAATTAAAGAATTTCCCTGGTGGATTCATATTCTATTCTATTCTACTCTATTCTATTCCTCCGTCAGATGTGAGGAAGAAAAGCCGCTTCAGAAAACATGGAGGGAAGAAAAAAAAGTCACTTCAGTTGAAAAATGCGTGAAAATTTAAAAAAAATCGGAATAAAATTGGCACAAATATGTTAACCTGCACACGTCGTGACCTTTGACCTCCACGATGTTCTGCAGGAAGTATTTTGATTTTGTGACGTCAAATAAATGAAAATAAACGGAGGGGCGTGTGACCTTTGACCCCGAGGGAGAGAATCACACTCAATATATAAATATAGAATGAAAATATAAAAACTACATTTTCTACAGTTAGAACTTGTTTTTTTTAATTCAAGAATTTTTTCCTAAATTTCGGTGAAAATTAATTATTCGGACTCCAGAAGTGAAACTGGGACGTGTGACAGGAGAGGAAGAACGGAAAAAATTCATTTCTGCAGGAAAAAAAAAAAAAAACCTGCAGGAAAAATATGAGGTTAAGATTTTGAGGCTTTTTTTTTTAAAAGGTGGGAAAATATTTTTTTCAAAACAAAAGAAATGTTGATTTTTGCTGTTTTGATTGAATCTGAGGCTCAAAAGCAGTTTGACCTTTGACCTCCAGCATCGGAAGAGTCGCAGGGACAAACAGAGAAATTAAATAAAAGTGAAAATATTTGACAAAGAAGCACAAAATCCTGAAAAACCTTTGAACTGCGGAGAAAAATAATAATAATAATAAATTCTCAAATTAAAATAAAAAATGATGAATTCTTTCTAAAAAAGGAGAGAATAATTTTCTTTTTTTTTATATTTGAGGAGAAAAACTGCTGCAAAACATTTTTCTTTTTCAACAAAGATGCACAAAATTTTGAAGAAAAAAAAATATTGGTGGGGGAAAAAACGCCGATGACCTTTGACCTCCAGCTTCAGGAGCAACAGAGGAAAATATAAAATTGGTGAGGTGAGGAGGAACCACAATATTCCAGCTTTGACCTTTGACCTCCAGCTTCAATCAGGAGCAAAGAGACAATTTTAATAAATCAAACTAAATCCTGCAGCAGTGAAACTGCGAGAAGAAGAAAGAAGCAGAACAGGAAGTGAACTCCTGTTTGTTTTTATCCTAAATTAGATCAATAATAATAAAAAAACAAAAGCGGATTTTTGTTGCTGAAAGAAGTTTGACCTTTGACCTGCAGAGACGATCTGACAGGGTCCAAATGTAAGAGGAATTAATATAATGGTGTGTGTGTGTGTGTGTGTGTGTGTGTGTGTGTGTGTGTGTGTGTGTGTGTGTGTGTGTGTGTGTGACCTGCAGCAAAAACAAACGCAGCTGTTTTGTTGTTTTGTTTTGTTTTTTTCTAATCATTTTCAGATTAATTATTAAACCAGATTTATTTTTTTCCCTCCTCAGACATTTGAATTTTAAATTCCAGTCCAGAATAAATTATATAAATAATCTCACTTTGCAGAAAAACGTCACACACACACACACACACACACACACACACGCACACACACACACACACACACACACACACACACACACACACACACACACACACACACACACACACACACACACACACACACACACACACACACACACACACACACACACAGGTGAGGTGGGGCCGCGGCACAAAGGACTTTTTTCCACTTTGTCCAAAAAAACCCGTTGTTTCCTGTCCGGTTGGGTTCGTTTCATTTAAACACCTCGACACTGATTGACAGGACGCACATTGAGCAAAAAGAACGAGAGAAGAGGAGGAGAAGAGGAGGAGGAGAAGAGGAGGAGAAGAGGAGGTGAATCAGACCCACGTTGAGTCTGAAATATGATTTTTTTTTCCGCCTCAAACAAAACAAATGCAGAAAAACGGTGGAAACGCGCAGGAAGACAAAATTCAGCCGCAGGAAAAAAAAACAGTTTCTGTAGAGAAAAGGTGCAAAACTGCGGCGCATATTACGAGTAAATATAGAAATCTGCAGCCAGAACTGCAGGAAATGACGCAAAAAAAACCAACAACTGAGATCTGGCTTGAAAATTAAAATTAAAATTAAAATTTCTCAAAATTGAAGCAAAATCGCCACAAAAAAAGGGAATAATTTTGCGTTAAAAAACGTGATTTGGGGGGAAATTGACGCAGATTCGTCCGCAAAACGAGAAGCCCCTCGCGTCACATCCGAGGCGCATCCGGACAAAACAGGCGCAACATTTCTGCTCCTCTGGGGGGAAAAAGTGCCGCAAAACAAACCGCAGCGAGTCACAAAAACACCGCGTGGAGAAAAAGACTCCAGGAAGATCAAACCCGCAGCTTTCAGACACGATTCCGCACATCGAGGCGCAAATAACGTAGCAGCAGCTGCGCCAAAAGAAACAGGCTGAGGATCAGAGTCTCACTAAATAAAGTCTCGACACAATAAAAGGCTGAAAAGCGGCTCGTTCATAGATTCAAGATTCAAGTTTGGGCCTGAAAACAGAAACGATCTGCAGCAGAAAGACGCAAAAAAACAAACAAGCGGCGTCACAAAGTGGCGCAGCGGCTCCTGGAGACGCTCCAGAAGAGAAACAATCTGCGGCTTTCAGCCTCGATTCCGCTGCTTGAGGCGCAAAAACAAACCAACAAAACGCACGCAAACCAGCCAGACTGAAGAGAAGCCGCGGGTTCTGATGAGCCTGGAAGTAAAGAATTCCTCCAAAATAAAGTGCGTCAAACCAGAAAAGCGTGAAGCAAAAAATGGAAAAGAATAAAATAAAAAACTCTGGTTTTCATTGAACATCATGCAAAAAAAAAAACTCAACAAAACGCTGAATTATCTCCGATATTTGTCATTATTATCAATTTAAAAAAGCTGAAATTTGCAGATAAAGTCAAAGTTGGAAATATTCCTCCGGACAAATCAACAGAAATATTCTAAAACGTCACGAAAGGAGAATAAAAAAATCTGCCCAATTTGGAGGCTAAAGGTCAAAGTGTCTGTTTTTAAAAACAGCAGAAGAACCGACGGCGTCGCTTTTCTCACGTTTCCGGATTAAAACACGTTTGTGTCTCATTCGTGAAATAAAACCATCAGAGAAGAGCGTCACTCGTTTCAAAGAGAAGGAGCAGAGCTACAAGTCTACTGATTGAACGTGTCAATGTTCCACACGTCTACACGTCCACACGTCCACACGTCCACACGTCTACACGTACAGACGTGACCAAACCACGCAAACGATCAAATTCAACCTGAAACGCCAAAAGAAAAAGAAAAAAAAAAAACCTCATCACGACACGACACGCGCTCAATTCCGCCCGGAAGTCTCACGTTTCATTAAAAAAAATTATATTTCAAGACTAAAAATGTCAGGATTTGTTTTTTTTTGACGCCACAAAATAAAAAAAAATAAAAAAAACCACATTTCGACAATCAGACTGAACAAAAAACGCCGAAAGAAAACAACCGGATGTGAAACGAAAAGGGTGAAATCTGCAGATATGCTGATTGAAATGTCAGAAGTTACACACGTTTACACGCTCGCGCGTGACAAAACAACACAAACAATCATCACGACGTGACATAAAAGGGTTTGGGTTTTTTTTTTAAACTGCTGCAAATTTCTGGATTTAAATGTCAGGGGGGGTTTTCTGCTTTTTGTTTTTTGTTTGGAGGCAAAGACGCGCGACAGAAACACGCAGTCACGCGTGGACGTGAGGGAACGGAGGAGAAGAAGAAGAAGAAGGGAAGAAGGAGAAGAAGAAGAAGAAGAATGTGTCTTTCTCTTCTTTAAAAAAAAGAAGCAGAAGAAGAAAAAGAAGAGTTTTGCGAAGATTTCTGCGCACAAAGCGGGAGGCCGCAGCGCCTCACATTTCACCGCTCCAAAATGTCACACACACACACACACACATACACGCACGCACGCACACACGCGCGCGCACACAGTCTGTCAGGCTCCAGCAGCCTGAACGCGACCTCTGGTTGCATCATTTGACACAGTTTTTCCACCCAAACGCGCGTAAATCTCCATGCGTAAAAGGAAACTTTACGCACAGGCGCATTAAACAATAATAATAAAAAAGAGAGAAGAGAGAGAGAGAGAGAGAGAGAGAGAGAGAGAGGGAGAGGGGAGGGGGACATTCCAGCTTTCCATGCGGGAGTGTTTTTTTTTCTTCCTCATTTCAAAACCTTAAATTTAGAAACAAATCCAGAAAAAAAAAGCGGCGTTTTTTTTCTGAAAATCTCTTGAGGTGGAGGAGAAATGTTGGTTTGGTGGATCAGAAACAAGACGCAACGGCGGGGGAAAGAAGACAAGGGGATTTGCGTTAGTTAAGAATGTAACCTATTCTTTTATTTCTGTTGTTTGTTTTTTTTTTTTTGTTTTTTTAAGGATTAAAACATTTTTTTTTCTCTTTTTTTTTTTTAGCTTTTGTAAGCGACAAACACGGGAATAAGAAGAAGACCACAATAGTATCACAACCATGAAAAATTGTTTTAGAGACGACAATTAAAGGACAATCATTCCAAGTAGTATTTAGATAATGAGGCTTTTTTTTTCTCTCTTCTGGCAAACAAACGGGTTTCTACATCGTTCCTCCTTTTCTTTCAAATAAAAATAATAATAATAATAATAAAGGTAAAAAGAACCAAATTGAAGTTACAGGGAGATAAATTTGATTTCTTGCTTTTTTTTTTTTTTTTTACTAATTATACAAAAACTGAGTGAAGAAGAGACGTGAGCGTCCGTTTGTTTCCCGGCGGTCACATTTTTACAAATAAAAGATTAAAAACATCACAAGGCTGCACTGCGGAAAATCTCCACCAAACGAGACGCATTTAATTTAATTTAATTAACAAATTAAGGCAAAAAAATTTAAATTCTCCCACATCTGCAACCAACAAAACTGCATCGGATTTCCTCTCATTTCAGGGGAAAAAATACTAAAAAAATCTCGTTTCAATGGATATTTTCTGCAGTGAAGGAGGCGACACTCACTCCTTCATCCTCTCACTCTGTCACTCCGTCACGCGCAACCAGGCCTCTGAATCTCCTACCAACCGAGTCTTTGGTCTATAAAAAGTTACAGGAACAGTTTGAAATCAACGAGGGGGGGGGGGGGGGGGGCGGGGGGGGGGAGGGGGGGGGGTTAGAAAAACAGCCAGAGTCGCTTCACTTTCTGCTTCACAAACAAACACACGTCGTTTTTTTTTTTGTTTTTTTTACTGCGTAGAAAATTAAAATAAAACATTTTTTTTTGTGGTGGACCAAAAAACAAAAAACAAAAAAAAAAACAAGTCACTCCCCGCCGCTTCTTCTTCTCTGATACCTGATAATACTGCAAAAAGACATGCGGGCGGAAAAAACCGGCTATTAGAGATATTATTCTTATTATTTTTAACCTTTTTTTTTCCTTTTTCTTTTTTTTTTTAAATCTCAAAATTAGACCAAACTATTTTAAATACACGTTCTCTAGAAGTAACGCCTCCTCCGACCGACAACGACGACGAAACAGAAAAACCCTCATCCTCCTCATCCTCAGCGGCTCCTTCATCCTCCCGCTCGTCACATTGCACAGCTGACTGACAGAATATACAGACGGACCGACACTGAGAGGAACAGACGTTATGTACACACAGAGGAGAGAATAATATTAATAATAAGAATAATAATAATAATATTAAAAAATACCTGGAAACTTCAGGGCTGCTTTCTGTGTTTGTGCTGCTCTTTTCTCTCTCTCTCTCTCTCTCTCTCTCTCTCTTTCTCTCTCTCTTCTCTTTTCTATAGTTTATAATCATTCTGTCGTTTTTTGTTTGTCTTTTTTGTTTTGTTTTGTTTCTTTACAGTGTTAATGTTCAGTGTAAAATGTTCAACTTACAGTTCCAGTCTGTGAGTTTTCACTCCTTTCAGGGTGCAGTGACAGGGAGGCTGCAGGAGGACATGGGGGGGTCAGGAGGGGGGGTGGGGGGGGGGGTCAAGGGGGGGGGTCAGGCTAGTGTATAAGCGGGTTGGACGTCGAGCCCTGGTTCTGGTGCGTAAAATAGTCAGACAAACCCCCGGACAGTCCCGAGGAGAAGGCCGGCAGCGAGCCGGACAGCGCCGGCCGCAGAGAGTCACAGGGCAGCGCGGAGGAGGACGGAGCCTGCGGGGAGTTGGAGGCCGAGGCGCGCGCGGCCTGCAGCGCGCCGCCGCCGCCGCCGGCCCCGCCGCCGCCGCCCTGCGCGCTCATGGACGGGTGCGGGCACGTGCGGGAAAAAGTAGCTGGTCTGCCCGGCCAGCAGGTTGACCGAGCACGGGTTGAGGGAGTACGTGGCCCCGGAGCAAGGCACGGACAGGCCGCACGGCACCGCCGAGGCCGCCAGGGCCGCCGCCGTCAGGTGGTGCGTGGCGTACGGCAGGTCGCCGCCCACCAGCCGGTCCATGCTCAGCCCGTTGGGCGACGGGAAGGACGAGTGGCTGTTGCTCATGTTCTGCGTCAGCATGGTGCTGTAGGACATCGGGTGCGCCGGGTAGCCCGACGACGCGCCGTTGTAGCCCAGCGCGCTGCCGGCGCGCGGGTGGTGCAGCGACAGGAAGGGCGACATGGGCCAGTACAGCGAGCCGGCGCGGTCCATGAAGGTCAGGCCGGAGGTCAGCCGGGCCCCGCGCTTGAAGGCCAGCTTGGCGCGCGACGTGGTGGAGCGCCGCCGCAGCTTGCCCGTGGTGCCGCCGATGAACACGTCGTCGCTGCTCGGGTCCAGCATCCAGTAGTTGCCCTTGCCCGGGTCGTCGTAGTGCCGCGGCACCTTGACGAAGCACTTATTGAGGCTGAGGTTGTGGCGGATGGAGTTCTGCCAGCCCTGCTTGTTCTCCCGGTAGTACGGGAAGTTCTTCATGATGAACTCGTAGATGCCGTTGAGCGTCAGCCGCTTCTCGGGGCTCTGCCGGATGGCCATCATGATCAGCGCGTTGTAGCTGAACGGCGGCTTCTCGTACTTGCCGCTCTTCTTCTCGCCGTCCTTCCCCGCGGCGCCTCCGTCCGCGTCCTTGCCGTCCTTCTTCTCCTCCTTCTCCTTCTCCTGCTTGTCCTGCTTCTCCTTCTCCTCCGGGCTGCCCTCCGGGCTCGACGCCTCGCTCTTCGGCTCCGGCTTCCCGTCCTGCTGCGCGCCGGACGGCGGCGGCGGCGGCGGCGGCGGCGGCGCCGGCGCCTTGTGCTCGGGCTCGTCGGCGCCGCCGGGCCGGTGGTTCTGGTGCAGGAGGTGGTGGTGGTGGTGGTGGTGGAGGTGGTGCTGCGGGTGGTGGTGGTTCTGGTGGTGGAGCTGCTGCGGGGTCTGGTGGCCGCCGCCGCCGCTGTTGTTGTTGCTGCTGCTGTTGTTGTTGTTGTTGTTGTCGTTTTGCACGGCCTCGGGCACCAAACTGTTTATGCTGAACGACGATTTGGGAATCATTTTCACCTCTTTGCGCTCTCCCATATCCAACATCACCGGGCTCTGAGGGGGGAAGCGGCACCGAGCGGGAGCGACGCACACAGCTGGGTTTCAATCTGTCCGCGCTCTGCCTGCGAACCAGGACGGGAAGGAAGGAAGGGGGGACAGATAGGAAGAAGGAAAGTATAGCCCAACAAACTATTTCATGTTCGGTTTGGGGAGAGAAAAGGAAACACACACACACAACACACATGTACACACACATCGATAGGAGACAGATAGCTGCAATTAATTAGTGAGCCGCAGCCACTAAAGCGAGTGGAGGAGAAAAAAAGAAAAAAGGAAAAAAAAACAACATTGGTTGGACCTTTCCCGTCCTCAGCCAACCAGGGGGACATTAGGATTAAATATTAAGGCGTCCTCCGCGCGCGCGGCCAATCGGGACGCGCCGGGAAACGCACACATCAACCAATCCAGCCCCGCACGCTGCAAAAAGTTCCCTCCTCCTCCTCCTCCTCCTCCTCCTCCTCCTCTCCTCCTCCTCCCCCCCCCCCCTCCCCCCCCCTCCTCCTCCTGCCTCAGCGCGGCTCCGCGAGACTTTGAAAACGTCACTCGACGCAAACAAACCTGGAAAAATGTCACTTTAAACTTTTATTCTCTGATATTTTTTTTTTTTTTTTTTTTGTACAAAAAAACGACTCGGAGTTTTGTTTGAATCCCAAAAGTCTTCAGAGGGAAAATAACGAGTCTGGTTTGAGTTTGATTTTGAGAGAAAAAAAAAAAAAACAAGCATAGAAGTGGAAGAAATGAACGCAACGACACGTTTATTGTTGATAGTTTCATCGTTTCTTTCTGCTTTTTTTATTGATATTTCAGTGGGGCGGGTGCGGCGGGGGGGGGGGGGGGCACACACACTCTCTCTCTCTCTCTCTCTCTCTCTCTCTCTCTCTCCGTGCGTCTTCCACGCCCAATTGCGCACACTTTTTACAGCGTGCAACCCCCCCCCCCCCCCCCCCCCCTCCACCTCCACCAAAACCCGCGGCTGGGAAACACACACCGTGCATGCGTAAACCCAAATCCCCGCCGCTCCTCATATTTACACTCCTCCGATTCAAATATTTGCCCCTTCGGCGTCTCCAAACCTGTTTACATCCCGACGCGGAGGGTAAATAAACAGCGAGGGGATCCGGGTGGGGGGGGTGGGGGGGGGGTCGCGGACACGGTCCGGACACGCGGAGGTGATTTTTTATGTGTCACGTCGCTGCAGACTTGAAAACGAAGCGGGACGTTTCTCCAAATTTAAAAGAAATTAAAAAAAAAAATCTCCGTGCGTAAAAACGCAGCGCCTAAAAGTGCGCCGCCGGGGAGGCGTCGACAAAATCACGCTTCGTCTCGTTCCTCCCGGGAGGAGCGGACTGAGTTTACCGGGAGGAGCGGGGAGAGTTTTACCGGCAACAGAGCGGCGGTTTACCGGCGGAGCTCCGGGGGCGCGCGCTGCGCCGCAGGCCGCCGAGGGAAAAGCTCCCGAAATAATAATACAAATAAATAAAAAGTAAGACATGATTCAGTGGAAGGCAGCAGGGGGGAGGAGGAGGACCGGGTTCATAGCCGCTCGTGTGTTTCCTTCACGTTTTTTAGCCCCAAAACAGAAGCGCGACGTCACTTTGTCATCAGAAAGAAGCGGAAATAAAACCGGAGCGCGCGGATTCATCCAGAACGGAAACGTTGACGCTCCTCGCGAGGCTTTCACAGCCTCAGAATCTGGAATTTGAATTGACGATGTGATGTTTTTTTCACGCAGGCCGAAAAGCGGTTTGACTCCTCTTTTGGCTCCGAGCAGCAAAAACATGGAAAAACGTTTTAACGATCCGCTTTTAAAACAGGAAGTTCAGTCACATCGAACCACATTTAGTTTATTTCCTCTTTTTTTTTTTTTTTTTTTTGTGACCAACTCGCAGAAAGAAAAAAAAAAAATCGAGTTTTTAATAGCAAAATAAAATACGAAACTGACATTTCGGTTCCTCTTTTTTTCAACGTTTTATCATTTTATTATTTTAAACTTGTTTTAAGCTGCGACGAACAAATCAAATTGTCGTTTCCTCAAAGATTCAACAAGCTGCAGATAAATAAAGACACATGGACTCCTGTCATCCTCAGAAATATTCAAAACCTCCGCGGCAACGGGCGGAAATACTCCGTTACACAATAAACACGCAAACGTCCAGAGATCAACCCAAATAGAGACAAACTCACCGCAAATACACAACGAGCTCAAAATAACCTGCACGTCATCTGAACGCCTGAAAACAACACAAACATCGAGCAGGAATCAGGAGAAATAAGCGACAGAAACAAAAACAAACACTAATGTGTCACAGAAATATACATAAAACACATAATTACAGCGTCAGTCAACAGAAAAACACGAAATCACATCAAACACGAGCAACTTTTTACTGAGATTCACCAAAAGGTACAAATCAAGAAAATAACACGTCGCGAGTCAATGGAGACAAAACACACACACACACACACACACACACACACACACACGCACAGAATAACACAAGTTCAACGACAAACACAACATATAAATAAAACCAAACTCCGTAATTATTCTACGAACTACAACCAAACTTCCTCCTCACTCGATGAACTACAACCGAACTTCATTATTCCACAACCAACAGCCGTTAGCTCACGTCAATGCTAACTAGCCAACGCTAGCTAGCCAGGGAGCTACATCACAGTGGAGAAACGCTGAGCAGGATAGCGTCTCCATGGCAACGGATCTCCTTTGATCTCCTCCATGAAAGGCCTCTCTCATCTCAAATAAATAAATAAATAAATAAATAAATAAATAAATAAATAAATAAATAAATAAATAAATAAATTCATTCTCTGGATTCATCTTTTGTTCGACCAAAAACACGAAGTTTTCCAACACAAAGCTTCCAGATCCAAAGTGGTCTGGAGGTTTTCAAAGGGTTCTGCGGTTCTCGGCAGGAGGTTCTGCTCGGTTCCCAGGTGGACCGGCTGGAGGCCCGATGAGGCTCCACAACACGTCAAACTTTAAGAGGTCTTATTGGCTCTCGGCCGAGGTTCCACAGTCGCTGGGTTGTTAATGGAGACTCTTAGAACCTCTTGTGGGAACCACCAATCAGTCGGCGGATCGTTGACGGAACCTTTCGTCAGATTCTCAGGAAGCGTCTCATGAGTTCCAGCTGCTTCACAACTCCTTCAGAGACGTTTCTGTGAGAGAATTTGTTTAAAGCTGAAGCCTGACAGACGTTCTGAAGGTTCCAGATTCATCATCTGGCTCACGGTCATATCTGAGAGGGTTCTTGAAGGTCTGTCAGGTCCCAGGAGACGTTCACCACTGTTTAGAGTTCTGTTGATGTGAAGATTGTTAAAAGTTCTCAAGAGGTTCTATTAGTTCCTGAAGACGTCTGCAACATGTCCAGGTTTTTAAAATATACATTTCAGGGTTCTGTCAGAGGGTCTGATGGGTTCTACTTGTTTTTAACAGGTACCCTGGGCGACGTCAGTGGTTCTCCTGGGTGGTTCTGGGTCCATGCTCAACCGGAGTCTGGAAATTAGAGGGTCTTTTTCTGCAATCAAGAGATTTTCAGGACAAATCTGAAGTTTTGCTCTTGAAGGTTCTCTTGAAGGTTCTCATGAAGGTTCTCATGACAGAAAGACTTTCAAATGGTTTTGTCACGATCAGATCAGTTCTGGGAGGCGAAAGTTTTATAAGTGATCCTGAAGCTCGATCAGGTCGTGTATCAGGGATATATGAAGAAATATATGAGGGATATATATGAGGAATATATGAAGGATATATGAAGGCTATATGAGGGATATATGAGTTATATATGAGTTATATGTGGGGTTATATGAGGGATATGAGTTATATATGAGGGATATATGAAGGATATATGAGGGATATATGAGGAATATATGAGAGATATATGAGTAATATGTAAGTTATATATGAGGAATATATAACTCATATATGAGTTCTATATGAGTAATATATGATTTATATATGAGGAATATATGAGTTATATATGAGTTATATGTGGGGGTTATATGAGGGATATATGAGTTATATATGAGGAATAAATATGAGCTATATATGAGGGATATATGTGGAATATATGAGGAATATATGAGGGATATATAAGGGATATATGAGTTATATATGAGTTATATGTGAGGAATATATGAGGAATATGAGTTATATGTGAGCAATATATGAGTTATATATGAGGAATATATGAGGAATATATGAGTTATATATGAGGAATATATGAGGAATATATGAGTTATACATGAGGAATATATGAGTTATATATGAGGAATATATGTGTTCTATATGAGGAATATATAAGGGATATATGAGAGATATATAAGGGATATATGTGTTCTATATGAGTGATATATGAGGAATATATGAGGAATATATGAGTTATACATGAGGAATATATGAGTTATATATGAGGAATATATGTGTTCTATATGAGAAATATATAAGGGATATATGAGAGACATATAAGGGATATATGAGTGATATATGAGGAATATATGAGGGGATATATGAGTGATATATGTGTTCTATATGAGGAATATATAAGGGATATATGAGTAATATATGAGGAATATATAAGTGATATATGAGGAATATATAAGGAATATATAAGTGATATATGAGGAATATATGAGGGTTATATGAGTGATATATGTGTTCTATATGAGGAATATATAAGGGATATATGAGTGATATATGAGTGATATATGAGGAATATATGAGGGGATATATGAGTGATATATGTGTTCTATATGAGGAATATATGAGGAATATATGAGGAATATATGAGGAATATATGAGGAATATATGAGGAATATATGAGGAATATATGAGGAATATATGAGGCGTCTCTCAGGCCTGTCGGCGGATCAGAAGCATTAAAGCCTCGAGGCTTCATCAAGTCATAAAGATTCTTCTTCAGAGGTTTTTTTTTATTTTATTTTAGAACATTTTCAGTTTGTTTTTGTTTTGTTTCACCAGATTTGAGTTTTTCTCACGACGAAACTAATAAAAGCCAAACTGCCGTCAGACGAGCTCCGGAGGCTGCGGGAGGTCGAGGGACGATCTCGAGACGGGAACAGAGTTAAAAACAACAAAACACAACAAAACACAACAATTAAAGCAGAAAATCCATTGAAAGCGAACAAATCCTCCGGTTTGTGTGTTTTGAATCCTGCGAGCAGAGAAACACGAGCGGCGGGAATCGATCCGAGGCGTTCATCTGCCCCCGAGAGGAAACGATGGACCGCAGGAGACACGAGGGCGAGGGCGAGGGCGAGGGCGCCCCCTGGCGGCTCGCAGCGGAACCTTCCACTTTATTTACACCTGCAGCTTAACGCGTCAAGAGTTTGGTTTTTTTTAAATTCCGTCCAAACTTCTCAAACATTCCTTTTTATTCCCGAGGATCGATTCACCTGGAGACTCTGGAAGTTGAGATTTATTTCTTTGAATTCTTCCTGCAGCTGCACGTGGAAACAGCAAAGCTGGAAAACTTGAGACACGGAAGGATTTTTAACGTTCTTGAGTCAAAAAATAAGAATCTGGAAGTGAATCTGAAAAAACTAACTGGAATTGAGGAGATCGACACTTAAATAAACACAGAAAAACACATAAGTGTGTGTTTATTTATGATTGAGTCGAAAATGTGATTTATAGGATTTTTTTAAAATACATTTTGCACCACATTGTTTATTTTACGCACCGAATTCCGTTTTAGAGACGATTGTCAATGGGGGGGGGGGGGGGGGGGGCTATAAAAAGGTTTAATAAGACGTTTCAATGCGGCTCGTTAAGAAAAAAATAAACTTTCCCAGAGTTACTTTAAGTTGAATTAACGGATCAGGAAAATCGCTTCTGCGCTTTATTCAAAACACGAACTTTAGACTGGAACGTTATATTGGACATATATGAACTTTATTTAAACTCTTCACCTGTTTTTTTTTTTTTTATTAAAGCGTTTTAAGCGCAAGCGCGAGTTTGATGTAATTCAAAATAAAACCAAGAAGCAGAAAAATCAGTTTCAGATCGAAAAGGTTCATTTTTATTTGTCTGATCTCGACGAAAATACAAAATAAATGTGGTTTCTGACGGTAGAATAAATTGAATATTTCTGTTTCTTGAACAGAAGAATAATCTCGTTTCTGCGGGGAATAAAAATAAATAAAATCAGGATTTAATGGTGAAAAACAATGTGGATTTTTAAAGCGTAAAAACAGAAACGAGGTTTGTTTTTTGTTTTTCTCTCTTGACGCGTCCGAACAGTTTGTCTGCAGCAGGAGGTGCGCAGCTTCACCCGGAGCTCCTGCTGCTCCTGCTCCTGCTCCTCCTCTCCATCCTCCTGCTCCTCCTCCTCCTCCTCCTCCTCCTCCTGCGGCCGTGAGCGGAATGATGAGGAGGGAATCAGACGGAGGCCTGCGGGGAACCGAGCGGCTCCCAGGAAGAAGAGGCGCGCGCACAGTTTGGTTTTTTTTGCTTTTACACTCGGACGGTTAAAAAAAACAAAAAAAAACGAAACAACTGCGTCGAGAACAAATTCTTCTTATTAATGAGCCGCTTTAAGAAACGTTATTTTAATCCAGATGATAAGAACAGTTTCTGTTTGAACCTAATCTGATTTATTTGGCGCATTAATTTAAATCACAAAGATTCTTAAACTATTTTTCTTTTAACTTCTTATTGGTTCAGCGGATTATTTTATTTTTATTCTAATGAGAAAAATCAAAGAACTTCACAAAGAGGAGCCGTGGAGGAGGAGGAGGAGGAGGAGGAGGAGGAATCAGGGGGGAGAGGGAAAAAGGCGCGCGGAGCGGACACGCGCAGGCCTCCTCATTAGCCGTGCACGCGCCGCGGGGTTCAAGCCTTCAATCAATGTGGAGCGAGATCAAAGCGGCGGGAGGCCGCGCGCTCAGGCCGCACCTCCGAGATCCACGTTCCGACAGCGACACGCTGCGGCCAGAGGGGGAAGTGCAGGGGGAGACGACGTGTGTGTGTGTGTGTGTGTGTGTGTGTGTGTGTGTGTGTGTGTGTGTGTGTGTGTGTGTGTGTGTGTGTGTGTGTAAACAGTTTGTAGAATAACGCAGCTCTGAGACAAAGTAACTAGTTACTTGTAATTTCCAGTAGTTACTATTTAAAGTAGTTACTAGTAACACACACACACACACACACACACACACACACACACACACACACACACACACACACACACACACACAATCAAATCCAAGGAAAACAACCTCATCTAAACTGGTGATGAAGACGACGATGAAGCTGAGCCTGATGGACTCATTAATAAAAGATGATTAGCAGGAGTCCTCCTCCTCCTCCTCCTCCTCCTCCTCCTCCTCCTCCTCCTCCTCCTCCTCCTCCTCCTCCTCCGTGTGGACAGAAGTTAATCCGACACCAAGAACCAACACGGTTCACAACAGCTTTTTTTTTTATTTAATTTTTTTACATCTTGTGTCAAAATCTTCATCTTCTCAGAGTTGGATGGGAAACTTCGCTGCGCCGCCTGCAGGTGGGAAGTGGTATCACAGGCCCGATCAGCACGGGGCGGCAGATTCTGATTATTTGGCCTGAAGCTCGACTCGCTGCACCTTTAAAGGCCTCCGCCTGTTCTCATTTTGTGGGGTTGCTGAAAAAACGATGTCGGTTTCCATGGAAACGACTGAACAGGCGACGGACACACCAGTACATCAACACAAGAGTCAATCTGACGGCAAACTAAACCTCCACCACACCTTTAATACAAACGGGACTGAAGCCACTTGGTGGGATTAGAATCTCAAACGTCGCCTTTTCATTTGAACGATTTACGTTTTGAATCGTCGGTCTGTTGGATCAGAAAAACTCCCGACTCATGAAAGTTTGATAAAAATCTGCAGAAGTTCACTGGACGCCGGTCAAAGACTGGAAAAGTCTTTCTTCTTCTCTTAACGTTGCTTCAAGCTGCTGTTTGAGGTGTGTGGCGCCCCCTGCTGAGTCGGAGGGCAACACACGCATTTTCACTTGATTTTCGTTCATCAGTTACAATTAAAATCACAGTGAATCGGATTCTTTCCTCATTCTGGCCTGTGATTGGTCGGTCGGGATGATTCTGTCCTCTCTGGCCTGTGATTGGTCGGTCGACATGATTCTCTCCTCTCTGGCCTGTGATTGGTCGGTCGACATGATTCTCTCCTCTCTGGCCTGTGATTGGTCGGTCAGGATGATTCTGTCCTCTCTGGCCTGTGATTGGTCGGTCAGGATGATTCTTTCCTCTCTGGCCTGTGATTGGTCGGTGGGAATGATTCTGTCCTCTCTGGCCTGTGATTGGTCGGTCAGGATGATTCTTTCCTCTCTGGCCTGTGATTGGTCGGTCAGGATGATTCTGTCCTCTCTGGCCTGTGATTGGTCGGTCAGGATGATTCTTTCCTCTCTGGCCTGTGATTGGTCGGTGGGAATGATTCTGTCCTCTCTGGCCTGTGATTGGTCGGTCGGGATGATTCTGTCCTCTCTGGCCTGTGATTGGTCGGTCAGGATGATTCTGTCCTCTCTGGCCTGTGATTGGTCGGTCAGGATGATTCTTTCCTCTCTGGCCTGTGATTGGTCGGTCAGGATGATTCTGTCCTCTCTGGCCTGTGATTGGTCGGTCAGGATGATTCTTTCCTCTCTGGCCTGTGATTGGTCGGTCGGGATGATTCTGTCCTCTCTGGCCTGTGATTGGTCGGTCGGGATGATTCTGTCCTCTCTGGCCTATGATTGGTCGGTGGGGATGATTCTGTCCTCTCTGGCCTGTGATTGGTCGGTGGAGATGATTCTGTCCTCTCTGGCCTGTGATTGGTCGGTCGGGATGATTCTGTCCTCTCTGGCCTGTGATTGGTCGGTCGGGATGATTCCTTCCTCTCTGGCCTGTGATTGGTCGGTCAGGATGATTCTTTCCTCTCTGGCCTGTGATTGGTCGGTCAGGATGATTCTGTCCTCTCTGGCCTGTGATTGGTCGGTCAGGATGATTCTGTCCTCTCTGGCCTGTGATTGGTCGGTCAGGATGATTCTGTCCTCTCTGGCCTGTGATTGGTCGGTC
>NW_027661898.1:37500-38739 GCF_963422515.1 Blennius ocellaris
ATGTCACAACAACAAAACAACACAATGTCACAACAATAAAACAACACAATGTCACAACAACAAAACAACACAATGTCACAATAACAAAACAACACAATGTCACAACAACAAAACAACACAATGTCACAACAACAAAACAACACAATGTCACAACAACAAAACAACACAATGTCACAACAACAAAACAACACAATGTCACAATAACAAAACAACACAATGTCACAACAATAAAACAACACAATGTCACAACAACAAAACAACACAATGTCACAACAACAAAACAACACAATGTCACAATAACAAAACAACACAATGTCACAACAATAAAACAACACAATGTCACAACAATAAAACAACACAATGTCACAATAACAAAACAACACAATGTCACTACAACAAAACAACACAATGTCACAACAATAAAACAACACAATGTCACAATAACAAAACAACACAATGTCACAAACAATAAAACAACACAATGTCACAACAACAAAACAACACAATGTCACAATAACAAAACAACACAATGTCACAACAATAAAACAACACAATGTCACAACAACAAAACAACACAATGTCACAACAATAAAACAACACAATGTCACAACAATAAAACAACACAATGTCACAATAACAAAACAACACAATGTCACAATAACAAAACAACACAATGTCACAACAACGATACAACACAATGTCACAATAACAAAACAACACAATGTCACAATAACAAAACAACACAATGTCACAACAACAAAACAACACAATGTCACAATAACAAAACAACACAATGTCACAACAATAAAACAACACAATGTCACAATAACAAAACAACACAATGTCACAATAACAAAACAACACAATGTCACAATAACAAAACAACACAATGTCACAACAACAAAACAACACAATGTCACAATAACAAAACAACACAATGTCACAACAATAAAACAACACAATGTCACAATAACAAAACAACACAATGTCACAACAACGAAACAACACAATGTCACAATAACAAAACAACACAATGTCACAACAACAAAACAACACAATGTCACAACAATAAAACAACAGAATGTCACAACAATAAAACAACACAATGTCACAATAACAAAACAACACAATGTCACAATAACAAAACAACACAATGTCACAACAATAAAACAACACAATGTCACAACAACAAAACAACACAATGTCACAATAACAAAACAACACAATGTCACAATAACA
>NW_027661897.1:0-12500 GCF_963422515.1 Blennius ocellaris
ACTGTGAGTGTTCATATACCTTTTACATATCAACGCAAGAATAGGAACATAAAACAAACACTTTTATTTTTTATGAATCAAAATGTAAAGTTTAATAACTAAACAGTAAGCAAATCAGCTTAATTACACTAATTTTGATTTACGGGGTTTAGTAATGCTGCAATTTATTTTATTTTCTCTTTACGCACAAATAGTCTCCTTGCACACTCACGCGCACATGCACGCACATCCACAAACACAGCGATAGAGAAAGAGGGGGAGAGGGAGAGGGGGGAGAGAGAGAGGGAGAGAGAGAGAGAGAGAGGGAGATCGGGGTTTGCAGATAAAAATCTATAATTAATTGAGGATGCTGCTGATATGGAAATGGGGCGAAATATTAGTTAACGCGGTCTATTGTGGAGCGGTCCTCCGGAGAAAGAGCATCGTCTGCAGGGAGAGAGGGAGGGTGGAGACCGGGGGATTTACAAAACGCAGGAGGTTAAGATAAGCGACAGCCTATATCAGTTCTCTAAATCCGCTTTGTACTTTCTCGTTTTTTCTCGCTGAAAACAAATAAAAATAACAAACACATCCCCGCTGAAATATATCAACAACGCGGACCAATTTAATCACTAGAAAGTGGAAAGTGAGTACATCCTTCCTCAGAAATGAAGACGCTCGCAGAAAAAAAAAAGAGAGGAAAAAAAATCACGCTGGTTTATGTCTACAAAGCTCCTCCGTTTAGGTGCGCAAAGTCGCAAATGGCGAGTGTAGGTCCTCTCCGTGCAGCTCTGGGATGATGGACGCACGGCCCCTGTGGAGTTTTTTTTCTTTTATTTTTTTAATTATTTTTTTTTTTTGAGCGTCCGCTGCCGTAGCGGGTCGAGCGACTCTCCAAGCCGTCTGTGAGCGACGCCTCCCAGGGTTGACAGGCTAGAAACCCCCCTGGAGGACAGGGAGGCAGCTGCAGCAGTAGCGGCAGCAGCAGGAGCCTTGGATCCGGGTGAAAAGTGACGCCTCTGTTCATCACCTCGACCCACCCACCCCCTTTGTCAGAGACCTTTCTAAACCCAGAATAAACACCCTGGGGTCGGGTCGGGCTCGGATCTCTTGGCTTCTTAAGGATCCAGTTGGTATGGGTGCAGTCCAGTCAATGTGGCTGCAAAGTAGACCGAGTACTTCACTTGCCAGCAGCAGCCTTATCATCACATCCCAAACCCCAGCTCATGCAGTTCAATTCACCCCCAGCTTCGATTTTTTTCCCATGAAGGCGAACAAGATCTCTTGATTTTCTCCCCGATTGAGACTGTGTAAAGTCTTCCCCTTGCCCCAAAGCCTCTATTAAGAAACCGGTGGGAAAACAGTAAATGGTTTGCATTGAAATGATATAGGGCCAAAAGAGCGATGGACTTTGTAAAGACACTAAATGTAAACGCCAGTGAATTGAGCTTAGAATAGAGAGGGGGGAGGGGGGGGGGGGATTTTTGTGTGACCCTGTATTGGATTTTGCAGTCTGGCTCTAGTGAACCCACACGGGGCCTCAGCGGTCCCGAAAGGGCAGAGATGACTTTCTAACATGTGGTGGATTACTGACATGCTTTCTGGCTTTGATTTTTCAGCTCGAATGTTTATGTGTCACATATTCAACAGATCGGGATGCAACATATCCATCTTCTTGGGAGAAACGGTTCATATTGTCCTGATATATAAAGACGTAAATGTACATCTCGGGGTGTATAAATTACCTACGTGTGTGACTGCTTGTTGCGCTTTTGTACATAAATTATTTTACCTATAAAACGTATTTTACACAACGTACAAGCCCGTATTGACGCGCAGCAGAAGACGGTGTTGATCATCTTCCGGGTATTTTTCCTTTATGTTTTCATCCGCAGTATTGATCACAGGTCATTTTCACAAAGTTCATTTGGCGTTCTTCTTTATTATTATTAATTTATGAAAACAAACTGGGGAAAAAAAATCACCTTTGAATTTGGATGTGGGCCACATTCACACATTTCTCGGAATCTGCTGAGGCAATTCATTCTGCGCTTCTTGTGAATTGTAATTCACATGTATTGTCATAATCAATAAAATCAGGCTGATGTGGTGCATGGAAAGCGTCGTGGACAGAGACTAATTTCATATTTGTTAGCTGCATTCTGAAAGAAGAAAAGCAAGTTGGATTCATTCTTCGAATCAGAAATATGCGTCTAAAAAAAAAAACGTCATTTATTTATTTATTTTTAAATGCAAAAATATGACTTCCAAATGTTTGTAAGTAATTCTGAGTCCAGTGTTTGGATGGAGGAAGCGGTTGTCCATTGTTCTACGTGTGATTTGGCCCTTAGAGAGAAGCCGTACAAAAGGATTTTCTGCGCGCATGGACCAATGCGGCCGCCAGGGCTCCGTGTGCGCGTCATTTGCAATGTGGAGACTGTTGATCAACTCACTAATTACACTTCTCTCCTCTCTCCCTCCCTCTCCGTCTCTCTTTTGCTCCCTCCCTCCTCTCTCTCTCTCTCTTTCGCTCTCTCTCTCTCTTTCTCTCTCTCTCTCTCTCTCTCTCTCTCTCTCTCTCTCTCTCTCTCTCTCTCTCTCTCTCTCTCTCTCTGTCTCTCTACCCATTCCCAGAGTGCATATCGGGAAATAGACACACAAAGACATGCGCACTCAACTTAATCAGCCATTTTTTTAAACAGGGCTAAAACGATAATAATTAGCAGAATAAAGACATATCGGATTTTCATTTCCTTTCCTCCGTTTCCCGACCCCCCGTCCACAAGAGAAACTGCGAGGCAGCCCGTCGACACGTCGTTTCACCGCCACCGGAACCAAAATAAGGGATAGCTCTCTAAACGCTTGACATTTGTGATTTTACCCGTTTTCTCATTATAAAGTTGGAGGATTATTGTAATTTTCCCTGTTTTTTCCACATTTTTACTGTCCAATTACGCAAGCCGCTGGATGTGACTGTTTTATAAAGCCAAGAGCAAAGAGAGAAGCGGAGGTGACGGTTTTGGAGGGGGAAGAAAGTAAGTTTTTTTTTTCTCCTTTCCACCTCTCCCTTTAACTTTTATTGAGTACTTTGGGGTGTGTGTGTGTACTAAATTTAGGGGTCGGGTATCGATTATCTATCTCGCTGCTGGATCTTTGACACCGGGCTGGTTCGGAGAACAGGTGCTGGGTGTTTTTTCGTCCAGAATAAAGGCGAATATCGTGCTGTTAGTGCGACTCCGGTGCTTTGGCTCCGGTGAAACGAGCGACTGACAGGCTGGGAGGCGTTCTTACGCGTGTGTCCGTAGCGCTTCATTGCGATACCACGTCCAGACCGGGCTTTTTGCAAAGTTTACGCGAAGGTTGCTGGGATTGTATGGTGAACAGATACACGTTAGCTACTACAATACACGGATAGCTTCCCCCCCCCCTCTCTCTCTCCCTCTCTCCCTCTCTCTCGCTCCCTCTTCTTTCTGTGGCTTTGCAGTGCGGATATGGTGCCGCTTCTCCAGGAGTCCGATCCCCCGGACATGTCCGCTTCCAAGCTTCTTTCCATCCGAGGTGTCCGGATACCTCTTTAACATGCTCATTTTCTCCCAGTTTCAGTCTTTAATCATCACATGCTTTCATTTCAAGTCACCTTTGAGACACGGTAGCGCGTAAAAGCCAGTGTGTTTACCACGTCGGGGTTTCGTGCACCTTCCAGGCAGACAGCCGGAGTGCTCCGTCTCCCGACACGATCCACCCCCCCCCCCCCTCGTTTGAATAAGTGCATATCTCTCAAAATGCCGGAGTGAGACCCGTGTCAGAGGATCCCGACAAAAAAAAAGCACCGTGCATTCTGCTCACCCCAGCTCCTATCCACCTTTACCTGCTGCGTTTGAAAAGTAGTCTGACTTTACCGAGGCGTGGGTGGCAGCGGCGCCCGGGAGGGAGAGCGATCGCTGGGCTACTGATTGCACGGAGAGTCCCTCTCGAGCCAGCTACTCCAACTCCCCCTTGTTTTGTTTTTTTTTGGTTGTTTTTGTGTTTTTTTTCCCCCTCTTACGCACAAGGATGAGATTGTATCCCGAATCCACACTCTTTCTACGCATCTATTAATGTTAAGATAGTGAAACTCCGCTTTCCATTCATAATCTGTAAATTCCATTTCCACACTCGGTCCCCGTCGAGATCGATGCTGTTTGGACTATAAGTTCCCGATATAAATAGTCTTTCTGTCGTTTCCCAGAGACGGTGCTCGCGACATCCTCTTTAAGGTGCGTGTTTGTGCCGTTTTGTTTTTATTTCAGTGAGATCTGAGTGTAGAGGCAGTGGCTCTCAGGTGTTTTTGCGTCCCTTTTTGAGGTAGGTAGATAGACTTGGCTCGGGTTGGGACGCGACAGTGACAGGGGGGGACATCGATCGCACGGGAGGAAAAAAAAAAAAAAAAAAAACATCAGGGCCAAGGGGCCAGTCAGTCTCCAACCCGGGTATGTAACGGTGTAGTGAGCGCGTTGTGTGTGTGTGCGTGTGTGCGCGTGTGTGTGCATGAAGGGACTGTATACGCTCCAAGTGAAAGGTGCGCCAATATGATAGGCGACCTTTTACAGGATTGTCTGTATTTTTACACGGGTTTTCTTGCGGGACTTTTGGTGCGGTTCTCGGAGCGTATTTTTCCCTGGAAATGAGGACTTTTAATTCAGTTTCTTCCAACAGTTCATACTTTTTATATACGGAACACAAGCCTACATTTTAATTAAGAAATAGGATTTTCAATTGAATGTGATAAAGCGATACAGGATCGTTGTTACTATATTATTGTTATTATTATTACTGCTATTATTATTATTGCTATTATTATTATTATTATTATAAATTGTTATTATAAAGTATTATTATTATGTTTACACATTTTAAACTAAATTCCATTTTTAAAAAGATGCTTACTTTTCCCCTCTGTTCAGTGTTAACTAATCCCCAATCAATTTATTTAAATTGATATAATGTGAGCAGAGATACTTTTTGCAGCACTGTGGGTCCTATGTTAACTCATATGATTTAATTGCATCTGCATAAAATTATATGTTCTTCAAAACAATAATATGAAGCCTGGGCCTAATAATGAAAACATTTAAATCACAGAATAGAGGAGAGGATCCTGTCTAATTGCAATGAATTTCATCAGTTAATGATGGTATTGTCTCACTTTATAATAACAAAAAAAAATCTTTTTTTTTTTAAATTCAGCTTTTCTTGTCTCGCAAATGAGAGGATTTTTGAGGTTTGCAGAAGCACAGGCCCGTTGTTTTTGTTTTTCTGTTCTGGTTGTCTTAGGACTATCAAAGACTGGGTGTGTGTATCTTTTTGTGTTATTTAAGCTGCTTGCAACGCTCATTTTACCCGTAGCTGTAAAAGGGAGGGATAAAAAAAAACAAAAAACATATAGTGTGAAAGATGGGCAGACAGCCCTGCGAGGACAATAGCTGTTGGCTTGAAAATGCTTCTTGATTATTAAAAGCTAATGCATTTTCAGCATTGCAGCTTTCATTAAGAGTGCGGATGGAGGGGGGCGAGAGGGATGAAAGGGTACTGGGAGGAGGAGAGGATGGGAGGGAGAAAGAGACAGGGGCTGAGTCTGTCCTATAACTCCTGGGTCTAAGACACATGCAGCTAGAAGATTGGCTCGGGCCTCTCCTAGGGGTCGACAATGTGTCATTTCCACCCGGCTAGATTGCCCTCTGCCTATCTGATATTAATGTGCAAATCAATATTTCAGGGATTAAATTTCCCTTCTTCATTTTTTATGGTTTCTACCTCAATAAGTCTCCCGTCTAATAGAGGAGGTTGGATGATTTAGAAGCCTTTGCTGCAGAAAGAGAGAGAAAGAAATAGAGAGGAGATTTGCAACAAGGCTATCGCTGCATTTTAATGTTCTTCTCCGTGGATCCCCCATAGGCCCTTAGTAAGGAGGGCTATATCGCTGCTTTACACTGTAAAGACAGCCAATTTGGCTAAAAAGGCAGAAAGGGAAAATATGAGTCCGGTTGAATACTTAAGACGCCGTGGTAATCCGAGCAGCAGGTATTAGTGAAAGGGAGCTTCCCCTCTCAAAGAGACACATACACACACACACACACACACACACACACACACACAGAGCTACATCCAAACCTGCATTACCAGCCGTTATGCCTCAGCGAGCAGTATAGCTTACCACTCGCTGGACCGCTATGACAATATGTTTTTTCTTCTCCTTCTTCTCCACCGCTCTTCACCTTTTTTGCATAGAAGCCCATCGACATCCATTGGGGAGATTTACTCTCCTGCGTAATAACATCTGGCGTGTGTGTGTGATAGAAATGAATCACTCTGACACAATGACCTGCGTATGATTATTGGGGAAGGGAGGAGCGTATTACCATAGTCATAATGCTGCATCTCATTGAGAGTCAACTAAATGAGCTTGGACCCTCTGACTCCCAATAGACATTCATTAAGGGACAGTGCTCACAGAGGCGTCTGTCTGCCAATAGGTGTGTGTCTGGGCATGTATGTTTATTTAATCCTCCTTCCTGTACCATCTGGTGCGTGTGTGCATGCGTGTCCAGCAACAGCACGGTGTGAATTTCCCTCCACTCAGCCCCGCGGTCCCCCTCATTCAATCTTTTGCAGGAGAGCGGAGTAGACTGTTTTTAACATACCCTTGATAGGTAGAGTGTCAGCGATTGAAAACAAGAAAAGAAGGAGAACGAGACAGAGGAAGAAGCACAAAAGAACTCTAATTGTAGCACGACCGCTTGGCTTCCTCCCTGATTCACGGCCATTACAATGTGAAAAGCACAACCGCCTGTCCTCCATTATCAAAACGGGAGGCCTACACACTTTCACATCCATACGCACATACTCGCTGGAAAGGATCATGTAGGTTTTTTTGTGTGTCTTATCTTTGGCTCTGGTAACTGTTCACTGATCACTTGTTTTCTATCGATTCAGTGTCGAACACATGTAGCATTTTTTTGAACATGAGTGATGAGTGAATACATTTACAGAGTGTAACTAATTCTCCATATTTTAGGTTTTCTGAGTTAAAGCACGATCGGTAAAGTCGCTGTCAAAGAAATAGGAGCGTAGCATTTTTTTTTTTAGCTTGACTCTCCTGGGCCAAGTTGTCTTTTTTAGACTCTCTCCTTTACAGTTTTGTGGATTTTTTTTCTTCTTATTTTTTATAGATTGTCTTTTATGCAACATCTATTATGCAATTGTTCTAAGTGTGTAGTTTTTGAAGCTAAGAGCTTTTTAGCAAGTGAGCGTGTGTGTGTCGACTCAGGGGGGGGGGGGGGGGGGGGGTGATGACGGTCTGCAGTCGCAGTGTCAGGGTCTCCTGGCTCAGGGAGGCCTGTATAGGGGAGAAGCTAAGAAGTTTGCTGCAGCTCAGCATTATGTCTTAAAGAAGGGGGGCTTCCTGTGTCAGCCCTGGGGCACCACCACTAACACACAATTTCTCTCTATCACACACACTGAGCGAGTCGCGGAGGAGGGTTAAAGACTTGGAACGAGATCAAGCCTCTCGGTAGCTCCCGGGGAGGGTGCTTGTGAATATGCGAGTTTTAGTGTAATTAGCACTTAATTATATTAACATATGCAAATTGTCAGGCGGAGAGCTTGTACTGCCGGTGGGTATCGGCTGAGATACAAGTGACTCTATTGTACCACCACGGCAGAAAAGAGAATAATGGGTGTGTAAGGCAACCAGCCAGCAGCCAGCCAGCCACCCCCCCCCCCCCCCCATGCCCCCATGCCCCCATGCCTGCTAGCACATAACCAGCTAGCTCATTTAAGTCTGTGGCTGGCCACTTTGCCAAATTTCATTAGTCGCCATGACGACCTTGCTAATTGTGCTGACTAATGTCCCTTGTCCCTGACCTGTCGTCAGTTGGGATGGGTGTGCACCCCCCCATAAAAAACATGAGAGGGTTAGAGAGAAAGAGAGGCCCGACTGTCCAGATTAAACCAGCTCACAATGACTCCTATTTACACACGTTCCGCTTGTACGGGCATTTGCATATTCAAAAATACTCTGCCATCTTTCCCGGTCGGCTCAGCGTGTGTGTTTGCATGTGCACTTGTGCACAGGCAAGGTTGAGCGCATGTGGAAGCGGTGTGTCGGGGGGGGATGACAAGAGTTCATTTGTGTATTGTGGGTCTGTGTGTCTGTGTGTGTGTGTGTGTCATTCTTTGCTTGTCACATGTGTAACACATATTCTGTCTGTGGAGCGAGACTGAGACTGAGGCTAGTTTGGTCCTGTGCAGCAGCATCGCTGAGTTTGTTTTTGATTATTGTACAAGACTCAAATCTTGGCAAAAATAAGCTCAGGCCAAAATAACAGGGACACGGGGTTCTGCCTCTGAAACTTTCTACAACCCTTCTTTTCATCCAATATAAATATCTAATTACAACACATTTATGGCTACCCCACATCCAAGGAGCAGGGCCTTCGTTTTAAGGGGGAGGGTGGACAAACATTTAATGTTCTGTGCTTCCCGATAGCCAAAGGTGGGTAGAGATTGGGCCTCGTTGGTGCTACTAGTGCTTGCATGCTAATCCTGTTTTTTGACAGGAACGTAAACTGATATAATTGCTTTTCAGAGGCAGGAACGGCAGTTTATACAAGTGTGAAAGCACGGGAAAGGGGATTAGCATTATTTTGCATAATGCTGGGCAGGCGCTGAATGGGGCATTGAACGCTTGACTGGGTGACAGAGATGAAAGAGAGATGAAATGCTCTACCCCTCTCCTCTCTCTCTCTCTCTCTCTCTCTCCCTCCCTTCTCCCCTTGCTCTTCCAGTCCTTGTGTCCCAGGCCACTAGCACTGGAGGACTGACTGCGTTTGCTGGAGAAGACCCCCGGAAACACCAGACACTAGTGTTTTGGGGTGTTTGTTCGGATGCCAGCAGATGGAAGCTGTCATGTGAAGCAATATGTATGATAATAGAGTAACTGTGGAGACTGGTAAACTCCCTAAGCCTCCGTGTATATACTAAACTGCATCCCTAAAGCACTGGAGTGTACAATTATGTAGTGGATGGATGTGGCTCAGGTAGCATTTACATGGAAGGAAGGGAGCGGCTTTCATGGATCAAATCAAACTACACTGCACTTACATTTTCCTTTATTGAGATGTTTGCTGAGGATTTGATCGGATATCATCTGGGCAGAGGCATCTGTGAAATTGTGAGGCAGGTGTGTTTTGTATGAACGCCTGCGTGTGTGTGTGTGTGTGTGTGTGTGTGTGTGTGTGTCTGAGCTCCGGCGGTAGTTGTACGAAGGAGCATGAGGGTGGTGACGCAGCTCAAAACTGCCACCGTGACTTCCATATGACCCAGCTCGACTTTGTAAGTAATTTATGATCAACCGTCATCATTGCTATTGCATCTGGTGTATGGAAATGATCCTGGGTCGAGGGAGGGGCGTGAGGTTGGGTGGTAGAGAACATGAACAGCACAAAGGCCGGTGTGGCCTGTTTTTGTTGTCTCTCATTGGACAGGATCCTCTTTCTTTGACCTTTTGCACGCCTTCCCTCGCCTTTCATATGCTAATTCTGGACAGACCCGAGGAGGAAACGTGCTGGAGCTGAGTGGAAGAGGACAAAGACTCCCTCTCTCTTTCTCTGCCTCCTTTCCGCACTATATCTCCCCTTTTCTTGCTTCTTCCCCTCTCAAGCAACTTGACAGACTTGGGCATGAAAGGAAGTGAGTGCTTAGCGGATGGGAAAGGTGGGGATGGCATTCTCGCTGTGACCCGCACCACCTGTGAGGATCAAGTGTGCTGCACTGATCCTTGGTTATGTGTACGTGGAGTTTTATTTTTGAGTGGCCCTTGTGGTGTGTATTGCAGATCGGTAATCGTTTGAGCCACGCCGCCGGTAGTGTTATAGCGCAAGCCCGAGTCAGTTGAGGAGTGATTTGTTGCTTTTCCAGTGAAGCTCGTCGAGTTGTCATACAGCGACTCTATTTCTCCCCGTCTCTCTCAGCTCTGCCAACTCTATCTCCTTACAACCAGTAAAAGTACTGTCTCTGGCGGGGTAAAAGGATACTAATATAGTTACTACAACCCTCCCCTAACATAATACTCCCGCACACCACTGTTGAGCATGACGTGTTTTCAACGTTCCTTTGGCTCTGTTATGGGAAGGGGGCATGTTATCTGTAGGAAATGTAATTTTTGTCCTCATTGAAATCGTTCATTATTGAGCACGGTTATCTAAATGTTTTTGTTGCTGTTGGTCCGACGCCAGTCAGGATTGCGTTACCCTTGCTCTCTCGCTCGCTCCCTCTCTCATGTCTCTGTGACGGTCTCTCGCTCCGTCTCCCTCCCTCTCTCTTTCTCCCTCGCTCCCGCTCTCATCTGGCCAAGCCTTCATCAGTCTCTTTAGGGAAAATAGAAAGAGGGGGATTTTTCTCTTCCCTCTGTGCTCCGTCCCGTTCTCAGGCTCTCCTGCCTATTTTGCATTAGCCATCTCGTACAGGATATTAACCATGGAAAAACACGGGTCTGGGTATTTCATTTAGAATAATATGTTTATTCTTTTCATTTCAAAGTGGAAATGGTGGTGGGGTGGGGGGTTTCATCGAGTGGGGAAAGAACAATCGGGGCCGTGTGTTCAAGCACTCTTTTTGTTTGATCTGAGGTCCTGTGGGCCCTGGGCTTGGCTGCGATTCCCAGGTTTAGGTCAAATGAAGTGGGCCTCATCTTTTTCTCATACTGTATCGTGTGCTTTCTCTGCATGTATGTCTCTTGTTCTCTGTTCCGCTCCGTCTCATCTTTCATATGCATTTATGGGTGTGCTGTCCGTCTGTTGGCAGTCAGGTAGCGACGAGAGTTAATCCCATGTGTTGACTGGCCAATTTCAATGGAAAAGGAACTCTTGCCTCACTGATATTTTCAGAACTTTCCTTCATTGCTTTGCAGTCCATGTTAATGTTCGATTTATTTTTGCACATCAATGTAGATTTGAAGCTGCGGTTACCTTTCTGGTTCTGACATTGTTTGTCCTCTATAATCCTTGATGCAGTCACTGTGAAGGACACTTGCTCGGCCCTTCAGGTCCATGTGAGTGCCTCAAAGTCCTCTTCTTACATACTTCCACAAAGCATTCAGCAGTCTTTTATTTTAGAAAAAGGTTCGTCCCTCTTGTACGCACCAACAAAATAATGCACAGTACAAAAGGTTATTTTATCGATTGCTCTTAAAAGTGTTTTTGGATCTGCAAAAGCTGGCGAGATGAAACTAGGTCCAGAAAAAAAAAAAAGATATGCACAACTATCTCATCCACACAGAAGTTAAACAACAAGCTGAGTGAAAAGAGGGAAAAACTTGATGAATGACTAAGCTTCTCCAGGTTTGAGAAAAGACACACCACAATAGCACAAGACATCTCATGACAAATGATACATTCTCTCCCTCGTTGGCTAAAGACAAAGACGAGGATTGAAAAGGCAAAGAGGGCAGTCACAAGACATGCACACAATAATAGACCTTCAGGAAAGATGGCAAAGTAAAAAGAAAAAGAAATAGCTTCAGATAATTTTTCAATCAAGATCATTTCTATCAAAACATTTGTCTTAAAGTGTATTTTTATTTCCTTTTTGATTTGTATGCATGTCTGTTAGTATCAGCATTTGCTTATGCGTGCAAGAATATTGGAGGTATGTGACATGATTGACGTGTAGTATTCCTGAAGGCAAGCGCATGCGGATATCAAGGCCATTGGCAAGGCTTGTCAGGGAGCAAGTGGCTAATTAATTATGCATGATTTGTGGTCTTAAACAAACAGTGTATTGAGAGATGAAATGAATTTACACAAATAATTTAACTGAAGTTGCATGGAAATTATTATTATTATTATTGTTATTATTATTATTATTATTATTATTATTATTATTGTTATTATTATTATTATTATTATTATTATTATTATTATTATTATTAAAAGTTATCTTGAATCAATAAGAAATATCGCCTGGCTCCCGAAGCCCAAATCATTCTTTTCAGGTGCATGCTGAAATACTCACCAATACAGTCATGTCAAATATGAATATTTGTGCGCCATTTAATAACTAAAAAGAGAAAAAAAAATTAGGATCTTTCATTTTCCAGTTCAGGCATCATTCTGATCTAATACCAGCAGCAGGCAAGCATGTGTCTCCATAACTCCCACAGGAGAATTGAGCAGCACTATCCTTTCTCAAAATCCTACCTTTTTTCTGGTCTGGCACCATCTGTGGAATACTCTTTAATTATTTGCTCTTAAAAAGAATAAAACAAAGACTCCCTTTTTTTTCTTCTATGACAGTAAAGAAGAAGAGCAGAACAGTCGCAGGAATGTTCTTGTATATAAAATTGCAGGTATTAACAGGGGTAGTTTTGTCAGCGGTTTCATTGATGTACCAGCTCTCTGCACCTAGACTAAATAAAGAGGGGAGTATTTGCTGTGTTTTATCCCAACTCAGATGAGCAGATATAGGAAGACTCTGGAAGAAAC
>NW_027661897.1:17500-18846 GCF_963422515.1 Blennius ocellaris
ATATATTTAGACTGGACTGTGTAAGCCCAAAGTCCATTTGTAAGAATGCTAAATCCAGTCAGAGTTGTCTTTAATCCATTAAACTTTGTCTCTATGAAGCTGTACAAGCAGCAGATAAACACAAGCGCAGACTCTGACCCAGGATATACATGCTACACAAGCGTCATAATGAAAAACTTAACAGGGATACATTTGACTTGGCTCGAAACGCAGTAGAAAATCCAAATCTGTGGACTGATTCACTATGCATTGAGTGAAAGACAAAAGAGATATACTCACCTCATCCTGGTTGAAGTTAGGACAGAGGCGGAAGAAATATGACCCTTGATCAGATTTTAGGACCCATTTGTGGTTTATTGTTAAAAAGAATAAAAAGGGGAAGCACAAATGCTGAACTCATTGTTAGTTGTCATTTGATTGTGCTTTTACAAAAAACAATAGACAGATTTGGTTTCTGCAATTTTTTTCCACAACAGTTTTTGCAAAGTTTTTTTTGTGTCACCCTGCGTTTCTTTTCTATCCATGAAATATCAGATTGAGGCCTGGGGGGGGGGGGGGGGGGTGGGGGCTGGGTGTAATGTTACTTGTGCAACCAATGAGACCAATTTACTTGTCAATCAACCAGAGGGATAGAAGCTGCATATACATACCTGCTGCAGAAGAAGAAGAAAAAAGACTACTGTCTTCTACATTTCTCCTCATTATCTTTCTTTGCGCCGTTCCATCAAAGCTTCTACCCTTTTTGTGCTTGCCTCTGCAATCTTAGATCATTGATCATGTGAGGAGTAATTTTGATTTTGATTTGCTAAAAGGCATTTTTTTTGCCGAGCAGGTAATTTGTCGAACAAGATTCCTGTGCTAAATGGAGTGGCGCTTTAGGTGTCTGGGCCATGCCTTACTATAATGATAAGGTGTCTTTTGGTAATGAAGGCCTTTGCTCACAAGGGAGACATGCGGAAGAGGACAGACGGACAGAAACGGGTGGGGTGAGGGGATCTGCTGCATCCAATGTCTAATATTACACCTCCAGGCAAGAAACAAGGGCTGCATGAAACTCCTTTGTGAGGCTAAGAAGTAACGTAGACAAAAAACAGTTGGTCACGCAAATACCCCCCCCCCCCCCCCCCCCCCCCACCCTCCAACCCCACCCCCTTTGCAATTTTCTCCCTCTGTCTTTTCTTTTAAGACTTTAAACAGAGAGCGTTAGGTCCTCTTCTGTGATTGTGTGCATATGTGTTTGTGCATGCGTGCGTCGGCGCTCTTTGATGGGTAGCTTGAGCTCCTCCTGCATTGTGAGGAAGGAGATAATTCCCCTTCTTCATCCACTTCGTTTTTCATCCCTCCGT
>NW_027661896.1:0-7500 GCF_963422515.1 Blennius ocellaris
GAACACACTGCTGGAAGACGTGTGTGTCTGTTGGGTTTCACCAGACAACGCAGCGCCGCTTACGGTCGGGGGCCGGCCCACCATGTGTCTGGAAGTCTGACGGCGTGTGTGTGTGTGTGTGTGTGTGAGAGAGAGAGAGAGAGAGAGAGAGAGAGAGAGTCATATCCTGGCCTGCCTGCTCTCAGAGCCATGAACTAATGACACTGAGGCTTGTTTTTGTTTTGCTCATTCAACCTTATTACATAAGCGGTGACTGTAACGACTCTAGGGGGTTTTGAATTGGACAATCTGTTTCTGTTTCCGTGTGTGTGTGTGTGTGTGTGTGTGTGTGTGTGTGTGTGTGTGTGTGTGTGTGTGTGTGTGTGTGTGTGTGTGTGTGTGTGTGTGTGTGTGTGTGTGTGTGTGTGTGTGTGTGTGTGTGTGTGTGTGTGTGTGTGTGTGTGTGTGCCCGATGGGGGTACAGTGCTCTGAAAGCTCATTATTTCCAGGAAGGAGAATCCGGAGTTGACCTTTGACTCCACGTCTTCCCTGACCCCCCCCCCCCCCCCCCCCCCCCACCCCCCCATCCCTCCTCCGCCTCCTGAGTGTGTAGCCCCGAAACATTCTTCCATCTACCGCCTCATCACCCCCCCCCTCTCACACACACGGTGCTTGCAGGCCTTCATCCTGGTGTAGGGTGGATGTGCACCCCCCCCCACCCCCCCTCCTCCCCCTTATTGTTGTGGCCTACTTTGGTCCTACTCATGCGTGCTTAACCCTTTATTCTGCCCCGACTACCCCCCCTCCTCCCCCGGCTACCCCGCCCCGCCCCACCCCCCACCCACCCATCCTTCATGCACTTATACTTACCCTACATCACGTGCTGCTGACGCTGTTACCACGGCTACAGGGGGAAGACTTGGCAAAGGAAGCCCCCTTCCCCCCCACCCCCACCCCCTGTTCCCCGAAGCCCGCCACTCGCGAGGCGGGGGGCTGCTGCACGCCGCGGCCAATCCCGAGTTAAGACTGGGGGGTCAGGAAGCAGCTCGGGGCGTCGGGTCCCCGATGAGACTGCTGGTGACCGCTGTCGTGGCATCTGGGGGTCGCAGTGGGAGCGCCGCCCAAGGCGGGGACCCCCCCCCCCCCCACCTCCACCCGGGCGCCAGTCACAACATTGGCTCCCTGTGTGTTTCCGATGCCATCCTGTTGATTGGCCGCTGACCCTTTGCATCGTCTGTTGCTACTCGGCTGATTGCTGCTGTTTGTTCCTGAAACTCCAAATTAGCCTCCAGTGATTAACTGGCGAAGGTGAATTAGATTCACGACTAAACAAACTGAGCGCCAGGAGTGTTTGAGGCTGATCGGTGTCCCACAGCCAAAGAGCAAGACGTGATGGCGGGGACGGCAGTGACGGTGTGGACGGCGTGGACGGCGTGGACGGTGTGGACGGTGTGGACAGTTTGGACGGTGTGGATGGTGTGGGTGGTGTGGACAGTGTGGACGGTGTGGATGGTGTGGGTGGTGTGCGGTGTGGACGGCGGTGACGGTGTGGACAGGTGTGGACGGTGTGGACGGTGGTGGACGGTGTGGATGGTGTGGGTGGTGTGGACGGTGTGGACAGTGTGGACGATGTGGGTGGTGTAGATGGCGGGAACGGTGTGGACAGTGTGGACGGTGTGGGCGGTGTGGACAGTGTGGACAGTGTGGACAGTGTGGACGGTGTGGGATGGTGTGGGCGGTGTGGACGGCGTGGACGGTGTGGATGGTGTGGGCGGTGTGGACGGTGTGGACGGTGTGGGCGGTGTGGACGGTGTGGACGGCGTGGACGGCGTGGACGGTGTGGACGCTTGGCGTCTCTCAGGGTCTGTGAAAGTGTCAAACGGCGGCACGGCGGCACGGCAGGAGTGTTGTTTTCCACCTCTGCTGCCTCCTTGTTGTTGTTGTTGTTGTGGATTTTCAGCAAAACCCCCCCCCCTGTGCTGCACGCCACTTCCGTTACACATGTATGCACACACACAAACACACAAACACACTCTCTGCTGCCTCAGGAGAGATTTTTCTTCAATGAAATGTTGACGTGAGCTCCTGTCGGGTTACAGGAGAGATCTGTGTTCAAGGTGCAGATGTGTGTCAGGTGGAGTGAGGAGGGTGGGGGTGGTGAGGAGGTGGGGGGGTGGGGGGTGGGGGGGGGGGGGGTTCTCCTGTGCAGCAGACAGTCGTGAACATGGAGGAGGCAGACGGAGGAGGAGGGAGGAGTGGGGGGTTGCCCCGACACAACAACACGTGGCGCCGCTCTGACATCGGGCACTCATGTGCAACAGTCGGCTGGTTTCTACCCAGCAACTCACCCCCCCCCCCCCCCCCCACCCCCTCCACCCCCACCTCTCACTCTCACACACTCACGCCATGACCTCCCGACTCTCTGCCAGCAGACAGCTCTCGCCAAATGGCAGCTCCTGGTGCGAGTCGAGCGCCGTGGCCAGTGTGTGTTAGTGCATGTACGCGCTGTGTGTGTGTGTGTGTGTGTGTGTGTGTAAGATGCAGACCGAGGGGTGACAGGGGGGTGGAGGGGGGGACTTGTTTTTGGCATGTTCACACACTGTGAAGTAATGAGCGCTGACGAAAGGAGAAGGTACTCATGCATACAGGACAATCCTGTGCACACGCTAACACACGTGCACACGCCTGCACACGCGGTGCCGGCGTGTGGCGGCGTGCGAGGAGATGAGATTTACACGCGGCGTGCAGAAGAAGGCGCGTCTCAGCGGCGTGTGAGCGGTGTGGTTGGAGGCGATGGAGTCAAGCTGTGATCAGATTGAAGTTTTCAGCAGTGGGACTCCAGACGGCTGCACTGTGACCCAGTAAGGAACCAGGCCAGTGTGTTACTGGGTCTCACACACACACACACACACACACACACACACACACGCACACACACAGACACTCAGGAGACACGTGCAGAGAGACAAACAAGTCGACAGTCAGAAATGCATGTTTCTAAAAATGCATACGAATAAAGATGTGAGTCACACTTTATTGTTCATTTACTGCTTTGTTATAATAACGTGCAGCTTTCATGTGTCTCACACACACACACACACACACACACACACACACACACACACACACACACCACACACACACACACACGAACAAACATACTTAACACAGACAGGTGAGGTCAGCAGTCGAGGGGACGGGGAGATTTCGCCTGTGGCTGGCTGTAAATTACTGTCATATTTCAGCAAGGCAAGGTGTGTGTGTGTGTGTGTGTTTGTGTGTGTGTGTGTGTGTGTGTGTGTGTGTGTGTGTGTGTGTGTGTGTGTGTGTGTGTGTGTGTGTGTGTGTGTGTGTGTGTGTGTGTGTGTGTGTGTGTGTGTGTGTGTGTGTGTGTGTGTGTGTGTGTGTGTGTGTGTGTGTGTGTGTGAGCAGCAGGGATCCGAGCACAATTGCAGAGGAACCATGGGGTGTTGTTGATGCCGCAGTGTGTGTGTGTGTGTGTGTGTGTGTGTGTGTGTGTGTGTGTGTGTGTGTGTGTGTGTGTGTGTGTGTGTGTGTGTGTGTGTGTGTGTGTGTGTGTGTGTGTGTGTGTGTGTGTGTGTGTGTGTGTGTGTGTGTGAGTCGACACAAGAGGCTGAACGCTGCTTTTTACATGTGGGGGAAGATTCACACCCGAGCTGTAGTGCAACACACACACACACACACAGAAATGATCTCAGACTGTGAATTCTCACGAGCAGAGAAATAAAACATGTGAAAAAAAGATGCAAACGAGACAGGATGTGAGGTCAAAATGAGGAAAAGCGCTGCGCTGGATGTGAGCGTCTCCTGGTTTCTGGCCCGTGAGCTGATTGGGGTCAGTTCACCGCCATTAACCAAGCGCAGACAGGGGAGGGCCTGAGCCGCTCCTATAGGGCCGTCTGATGATAATAAGGCCTGCTGCCTCGGAGGAATGCTCAGTTCACATGTCTGCACTCCGAAAACGTTTATGAATATGAAAATCTGCTTATCAAACGCAGCCTGGCAGCTCTCGGAGACGGCGCAGTGAAGCTGGATGCAACCCTGCTTTCCAAGGGTTGAAATCTACCAGCTGCTTCTCCCATGAGCCTCTTCCTCCTCCTCCTCCTCCTCCTCCTCTTCCTCCTCCTCCTATCTGCTTTGCAACTCAAGGCAACAGTGGGAAAATACCTTGAGAACGGACGAGCGTCCTTATTCCGAAATGCATCTTCGCTCCGTCTCCGGAGCGACTGTGCTTATATAAACAGGGAGGAGGAGTGGAGGCGCTTCTGATGTGTGCATTAAACAAAGCCGTGATGAAAGTCCAGCGGCGTTGCCTCATGAGCACACTCGTCCTTTTGGCTGCCGCAAAAATATCTGCGGATGCAGACGTGGCCGACATCACGAGGGCAGAGCGAAGCGGTTTATGAATGAGTCCATGGCGGTGACATTTGTGTAAAGCCCCCCCCCCCCCCCGCCGGCTGGGTGCAGGACGGACTCCCGTCCTCATTGGCGTGCCGCTCCATCACGCCGGGCCGTGACTCGGCCTCCCCGGCTGATGGGGAGATGATCTGAGCCGCACAGCTGCCGGCGCTCAAGGTGAGCCGCCCGGGGCGCATAAATCTGCATGGCTAATGAGCCGCCGCCGCACCGGGCCCACTTAGAACCATTACGCAGGTTCGGGGGGGTGTGTGTGTGTGTGTGTGTGTGTGTGAGCGTGTGAAATGGAGGGACGACACACACGCTCGGCGCACAAATGAGAACATGAAGGGTAATAGATGCTCTTGTTTTGAACGTGTGCAATCAAACGGGCGTCGGCAGAGAAAACATCTCGTGCAATCTGAGCCGTGTGACGGCATAAATGTACAAATCAATACCGAAACGTCGATATTCTCCTTTCTATTCTCAGCCAGGTGAGCTCTTTCAGTTAAAAGTTAAAAGCTATTAAATTATTTAGGTCCTGTATTACCTGCTGTTTGGCACAAGTTCTGCTTGCCAGTGTGACGGGTGCTGCTGACGAGCTGCAGACGCCTCGGGGCCTTTTAATGTCTATCATTTCAAAGCGAATGCCTCCGATGCCTCCGTCTCACCACAAGGACTGTATTGACATTGGCAACCGCAGCGCCGGGTTTCCTCGGCATCATATCAGAAAGAAGAACAGTGCTCGAGTTTCAATCTTTATTGTTCTTCCAAGTGTTTGGGATTATGGTGGGCTGGATCTCCACAATAGAAGCAGCCCGACTGACAAAGAGAGCCATAAGCCTGCTCATAATGCAGCATTAGAAACGCCCACTTGAGCATTCGCTGGCTGTGCGTTCGCTCCCCTCCATCTGTAATCACAAGCCGTTTGTTTGTGCAGCGAGTGTCGATTCAGGCAGGCTGTCGGTGACGCACGGCTTTCTGAAACATCCTCCGCCGCTGAGCCGAGATGTATCGCCGTGTGGCGCTCCGCTCGTCTCCAAATGTGACCGTCGGAATAAAACAAAGCCGTCGTTAAACGTCGCTTCACCCTTTTTGTCTTCCCAGGTTCGGAATTCTGCTTCCGCAACTTCACCAGCCCGTCTGGCATGATCGAGTCCCCGGGCTTCCCCGATAAATACCCTCACAACCTGGAGTGCTCCTACATGATCATCGCCCCGCCGCACATGGACGTCACGCTCACCTTCCTGACCTTCGACCTGGAGAACGACCCCCTGCTGGTGGGGGAGGGCGACTGCAAGTACGACTGGCTGGACGTGTGGGACGGTCTGCCTCAAGGTGAGAGGACCCGGAGGACACTAGTTAGTGACGGTTAACTGGTAACGGAGCCACAACCTCAAACTGGGGACGTTTTAAAGTTCTCCAAGAATGTGACATCACTGACAAGCAACTTTATTCCTGCAAATATTGTGTGATGCTGCTGCCTTGAATCAGCATGTCATCATAATAATAATAATAATAACAATAATAATAATAATAATAATAATAATAATAATAATAATGTGATGGGAAAAACAACAATTCACACTTTGCATAAAAGAAACAGGATGTTCCTGCACCCTCCCCAGTCGTCCTCCTCCCTGCACTCACATTTGCATCGTCGTCGTCATTCCCGGCAGCCGTCGCTCTCTTTGATGACCGGCCTTGCCTTGCCTTGCCTCGCCTCGCCTTGCCGCGCCTCGCATCCCATCCCATTAAATGGAGGAAACATTATTTCACACAGGGAGCTGCAAGGAGCCGGCCTTTCCCATGGCCCTGTTGCTGCCTCTCCATAATAACACCCTTCATCACCCCCCCCCCCCCTCCCTCCTCCTCCTCCTCCTCCTCCTCCTCCCTGCTTATCACCCTGCACTTCCTTCCTCCTGCGGGCGAGCGAGGGGTGACGGACACGATGAGTATCTGTCCTGCAGCCAATAGGAAAAGCCCTGAAAGAAAGCGGTCAGCAAAAAAAACCACAGAAAAGACAAACTGAGGATGTTATCGGGTCTTTGATGGTCGGCGCTCCGGGGAAAGTTGCTGTGGGGCGATGAAACACAAACGAGCTCTGGCGAGTGGCTCGTTTCTCACCTCTCACATGCTGCGGCTTCGTTCCTCCCTCGTTTTCCTTTCAGACCAAATGTGAAGCAAGGAAATCTGCTCTAATTATTCCATTTTCACTTGCTAAAAAGGGATCCGGCTGGATTTAAAAATTCTAATTATAGCCCCAAATTTGGGAGCTTTGATAGCTGAAAACAATTTATCCCATTCAAAGTTGAGAACTAGGAGCAAATTAAAGTGTAACCCAGTTCCTGTGAGCCGAGTCCTCCGGCGTCACGGAGGGACGGGGGGCGAGACGCCAACACAAGAGTCTTGTGTCTGGCGAGGAGACTGTCCTGAGACTATTGTAATCCTGCGGTTTGAGTGTGTGTGTGTGTGTTAGTGTGTGTGAGTGTGTGTGTGTAGCTGATCCCAGTGCAGCTTGCATTAAGGCAGGGATTGGTATTTCCCTGCTGGGTCCTGGCTGAGACACATGGCAGATGGAGGGATGGACAGGAGAGTTAAGAGTGAGAGAGAGGAATGATGGTGGGGGGGTGGGGGGTGGGGGGGGGCATGCTGTGACTCATTAGACAACACTTACAGAAGCAGCATGGCCACTGGAAACCCGTCTGTGCGGAGCTGCATTGCTGCTCTTCACTCCTCACAAACAGCAGATGCCACGAAGTTTGTTGTTATTTTTAATTCCAAACTGATGATTGGATGTGTTTCCAGTCTCCCCCCTGATCGGCCGCTACTGCGGGACCAAGATCCCCCCGGAGATCCAGTCGTCCTCCGGCCTGCTGTCGCTGTCCTTCCACACCGACATGGCGGTGGCCAAAGACGGCTTCTCGGCGCGCTACAACATGACGCACAAGGAAGTGTCCGACTGTGAGTGTTGGCGTGTGTCTACCTCGTCTCTCCACCTCCTCTCTTTCAGTCTCCCTCTCTCACCCCGGAGGACACGCTTCCTCACGCTGTCTTCTCCCTCCCTCCCTCCCTCCCGCCAGCGTTCCACTGCAGCATGGCGCT
>NW_027661896.1:12500-13706 GCF_963422515.1 Blennius ocellaris
CGTTAAACCCTTTATTGGACGGCAACGTCAACATTTCTGCCAAACTCGGCAACGTGGCGACGGCGGTCACAGAATCCCAGCTAATACATGTAAACATCCTGACAGTGCGTCTCCTGAGACAGATTTCAGTTTAAGAAGACGTGAAACTGGCTGGTTTGTTTCTGCAGTTCATGTTTATTTCATATCTTTCCGACTCGGGGAGCACATGAAGGGTTAAACAGTCTTTCCTCCCTCCGTGTTGTCGTCACACACTCCTCATCTGGTTCTAACTATCCTGGAGGATTCTCCTGTTTTCCCCTCGTCCCTCCCTGCTGCTTCTTTGTTTGAGCCATGTGAGCGCGGGGAAGGCGTCTGGAGCCCTCCATCATGCACTTGTCTTTGTGTGAGCACGCCTGGCTGTTGACATAACCCCCATCGGGGCTCACGTCCACCGCTGGGCCTCTTCGGTAAACAGAGCGGCTGTCGATCCTCCATCCAGCGGCAGATAGAGCCGCGATAGACCCGCTTATCTGTCCAAACACTCCTGCTGCTTTGTATTACCAGTGTCAGCTCCACTTGATTAAATCAGGCCGGGCCCAAAATCAAATATAACCCCCCCCCCCCCCCCCCCTTCCCTTCCAGAAGGATTTTGGAGTCGCATCACTCGTGGCCTCGCTGGTTGGGGAATTTCTGGAGCGTCATGGCGAGAGGCGTGGGAATTTCACAAATGGGTCACGTTGACATTGTCATAGTTTCAACTGTCGGCAGAAAAAAGGCGGATTTTCACTTCAGATTAGGATAAAAAAACATCATCAAACGGCAGGAAGCCATCACATTTGTTTTCAGACTGCGGGCGGGTCGGTCGGTGCGTTTGATCGGATTCGAGTAAAAGAAAAACCACGTCGGGGCCCGTGTTGTTGTTTTTTTTTGTTTTTTTTCTAGAAGTGACGGCTTTAATGTTTAATTCGGCTGCTTGTAGCTGTTGTCTCTCTTTGCTGTGACTGTCGGCCACCGCCGGCCTGCACTGCTTCACCACGGACTGACGGAGGACTGACGCTCAGCAGTCGCTTAAAAGACGCTTATCTCAGTGTGTGTGTGTGTGTGTGTGTGTGTGTGGGTCCCGTTGGTTTCCTGTGTGTGTGGTTTCAGCAAGTAGCCCCCTACAAGAGGAAGAAAGGCAGATGAGGGTGAGGGAGGAGGTGTGGAAAGACGGCGTGTGGGATGTGG
>NW_027661895.1:0-10000 GCF_963422515.1 Blennius ocellaris
GGAGTCTCTGGTCTCCAGGTGGGTGAGGGCTGAGTGGAGGGCAGTGGAGATGGCATCATCGGTCGAGCAGTTGGACCGATATGCAAACTGGAAAGGGTCCAGGGTGGGGGGGAGGGCAGACTTGATATGTTGCGTGACTAGCCGCTCGAAGCACTTCATGATGATGGGGGTGAGTGTGACCGGGCGGTAGTCATTGTGGCAGGTGGGGCACCGGGATGATGGTGGTGGCTTTGAGGCACGTGGGGACAACAGCCTGGCTCAGTGAGGTGTTGAAGACGTCCGTGAAGACATCTGTTAGCTCCTCGGCACAGTCTCTCAGGACACCACCAGGGATGTTGTCGGGACCCGGGGCTTTGCGTGCGTTGGTCCCTCTGAGGGATCGCCTCACGCTGTCCGGGGATAACGTCAGCACCTGGTCGCCAGGAGGTGGGGGGGTCTTCTGTGCCGGGGTGGTGTTGTCTGCCTCAAAGCGAGCAAAGAAGTCGTTCAGCTGGTCAGGCAGAGAGGAGGAGTTGTCACAGGTCTCCACTGGAGATCCACGGCCCCATGTACCACCCTCCACTGGAGATCCACGGCTCCATGTACCACCCTCCACTGGAGATCCACGGGCCCATGTACCACCCTCCACTGGAGATCCACGGCCCTATGTACCACCCTCCACTGGAGATCCACGGCTCCATGTACCACCCTCCACTGGAGATCCACGGGCCCATGTACCACCCTCCACTGGAGATCCACGGCTCCATGTACCACCCTCCACTGGAGATCCACGGGCCCATGTACCACCCTCCACTGGAGATCCACGGCCCCATGTACCACCCTCCACTGGAGATCCACGGCTCCATGTACCACCCTCCACTGGAGATCCACGGCCCCATGTACCACCCTCCACTGGAGATCCACGGCTCCATGTACCACCCTCCACTGGAGATCCACGGGCCCATGTACCACCCTCCACTGGAGATCCACGGCCCCATGTACCACCCTCCACTGGAGATCCACGGCTCCATGTACCACCCTCCACTGGAGATCCAGGGCCCCATGTACCACCCTCCACTGGAGATCCACGGCTCCATGTACCATCCTCCACTGGAGATCCACGGCCCCATGTACCACCCTCCACTGGAGATCCACGGCTCCATGTACCACCCTCCACTGGAGATCCACGGCTCCATGTACCACCCTCCACTGGAGATCCACGGCTCCATGTACCACCCTCCACTGGAGATCCACGGCCCCATGTACCACACTCCACTGGAGATCCACGGCTCCATGTACCATCCTCCACTGGAGATCCACGGCCCCATGTACCACCCTCCACTGGAGATCCACGGCTCCATGTACCACCCTCCACTGGAGATCCACGGCTCCATGTACCATCCTCCACTGGAGATCCACTGCCCCATGTACCACCCTCCACTGGAGATCCAGGGCCCCATGTACCACCCTCCACTGGAGATCCACGGCCCCATGTACCCCCCTCCACTGGAGATCCACTTCTTCAGTTCAGAAAACCCAGGGAGTTTTGGTGTAGTGAAGGAGAGAAGAAGTCCATTGTCCATGTCCTGCTCACTGATGGACAGTTGTGGGAAGATGAAGTCTGTGGCTGTTTCGTCAGTTGTTTCCTTCCCCAGAGCCTCCCAGAAGGAGCCAGGCAAAGCGCTCATAAACTCCTCCAGCAGTTTCTCTACCAGTCTTTGTGATCTCAGCGTGGTCTCTTGGCTCAGCCTGGCTGCAGTCTTGCACTGTCCCGCCGTCCTCAGGTCCCCCAGCTTGGTGAGACCAGCTGATGTTAGGGCCCTCTGTATTTTCAAGGAGCGGAGTAGCCTGGCCTGGAGCATGGGGTTATGGAACAGTGTGTGAGGATTCACACCTCGCTCCAGCACCGGATCCTCCCTCACTGACACTCCTGCAGGTAATTTGCTAATTGATTGCTCCCACATCTTAAGCCCTGCAATGAGGCGGATCTGGTGACCCCAGAAGATTGTGTCTCTGTTCCGAGTCGCCTCCTCGACGCGCTGCTCGACTCCCTGATTCAAGCGTCCTCAGGAGCTCGCTGCGTCCGTTCGAGACATAGATGTGTGCCTTCTATATATAAGTATAGGTGTCGTCTTGCGTGAGTATGTGACGGTGTGGGGGTGTACCTTAACCGCTGGCTTCCAGCCGGGCTCGTGCTGAGTCATGCGGGTCTTAGACTCTGCTCTTCCTCCTTCGAGTGAGGTGGGGGTGTGGGTGGGGGGGGATTCCTGCCTGCGTGGCCTGGGGGCCCTGCTCCGGCCGGTCCCTGCTTGGTGGCCTGGGGCTCTGCACCCTATATCCTTCTCTTGTGGGCCCATCATGCCTGGGGGGGGTCCTCTCTGCACTCTGCATCTGGTGCCTTCCGGGTTGGGGCGTGGCTCTCCGGGGTGGTTTGTCGGGGCCTAGCCGGGTCCAGGGGGCCACCGGGTGCTGGAGTGGCGGCGTCTGGCCCTGGTGGCCTCGGCCCCCGGGGTGGTACTGTGGGCCCCCCCACAACAGTTCCAACTACAGTAAGTGGACAAACCACACACACACGCACACACACTTCCGCTCCTCATCGATGAGATTTGCTGCTGATTTTCTATCAATTATCAAAATCAGATTTTGTTCTTTGTTTTGTTTTTGCTTTTGTTATCATTGTTTTTGTTGTTTTGCTTTTTTTTTTTTGCCTACCTGCTAATTTATACTGTCGCTAGAAAATCATGTTACTGTCTAGTTGGAGCTGCTCAGACTGGTTTTATCTAGAAAATCATGTTACTGTCTTGATAGAGCTGCTCCGGCTATTTAATCTAGAAAATCATGTTACGGTCTGATAGAGCTGCTGAGGCTAATTAATCGAGAAAATCATATTACGGTCTAGATAGAGCTGCTCAGGCTATTTAATCTAGAAAATCATGTTACGGTCTAGATAGAGCTGCTCAGGCCATTTAATCTAGAAAATCATGTTACTGTCTAGATAGAGCTGCTCAGGCTGGTTTAATCTAGAAAATCATGTTACTGTCTAGATAGAGCTGCTCAGGCTGGTTTAATCGGGAAAATCATGTTACTGTCTAGATAAAGCTGCTCAGGCTGGTTTAATCTCATAATAGTTGGAAAATATTTGGATCAGTGTGATAACTGTAAATAATGTAGCACTAACAAGGGTATTGTATGTTGCCCCCCACCCCATCTATCTCTATGTCTTCTCTATCACTCTCTCTCTCCTCCCCTCCCCTCCCCTCCCCTCCCCTCCCCTCTCCTCTTCTCTCATCTCCTCCTCTCCTCTCCTCTCCTCCCCTCTCCTCTCGTTTCTGTTTCCGGTGAGTGTGAGTGTCGGTGGTGGGCGTGCGAGTGGTGGAGAGTTTGAATGGTGTTTCTGTCCCTGAACTTTGGTTTTTCCAACTGTTTTCAACCGGTTTACGTTCATGATCAGATAAGCTTCTTTCGATATCTTTTGCCGAGTGCTGGCTGAGTATTGGGTGTTGATCGGGTGGTTGCTTGGGAGGGATGGCGTCCTCCGAGACGCCACCTCCGTCTATCCGTCAAGGAGTGTGGATAGTACCGCCAGACAACAGTGTCACGGTGGAGGAGGTTTTGTTAGCGGTAGGTGAGCAGGTAGGCCATGACAAGCTATCGTTTGCCTCCAGAATGAACAAAGCTGTTGTGTTGGTGGAGGATGAGCCTCTGGTGCACAAACTGATAGAGTGGCGAGTTTCTAAGAGACATCTACATGCAGGTTTCCCCGCTGTCAGTGCCCTCCATCGGATCACTGTGTCCGGTGTTCCACCGTTCATAACCAAGGAGCTGCTGGAAAATGAGCTGCGCAGGTTCAGGGACTTTGCCAGCGGGTTTAAAACTGTGTCATGACCTCCACCTCTGGCTCTGCCTTGTGGCAGCATTTGTTCCCTTCCCCCTCCCTCCTTTCCCTTTTTCTTAGGGGGGCGTGTCCTGCATGCTGTGAGGTGGAGGAGTGCAGTGCTGATTACCTGATGCTCTCACCTGCAGCAGGGTGTGGCTTCACCCAACATGCACCTCTCTCTCTATAAAGCTGGCCTCAGATGAAGACTCGGGGTCGGACCGTATAACTACCAACTGTTAGTGGTCCCCTGCTCTGCCTGGCCTTGCCTCAGTCTGTGTGGCTCTGTGTTAACCTTTCTCTCCTCTGCTGCAGTACCAGACCCCCCCTGCTGCACCAAGCCCCTGCCTGGGACTCTGTTCTGGACCCAGTCCAACAGCTTCAGCACCACTCCACCTCCCGTGTCCTCCAGCGCCAGCCACGCCCTTCTGCATTCGCCGCTTCATTCCAGGCAGTGTGCTCCTTAGTCTCCCGCTGGGTCCTTATAGTTTTTGTTTGGGTGGTTCTTAGCTGGAGTAGTGTGTGTCTGTTGTGGTACCTCTGAGTTCAGTTTTCCTAGTTTAAAGTACCTGGGTAGTCTTTAGTTCTGTCTCAATAGTTCTGCTTTCCTTTGTATTCTGGGTTTGAGTTCTTAGCCTCATCATTTAATAAAGTGTTGTGAGAGTACTCCTGATTGCTGTGTTTCTGTCCGCACCTGAGTCTCTGAGTGGGAATCGTGACAAACTGTAAGTTTGGGATGTACAGACCCCAAGTATGGTGATGGGTCCTACATGGTCTCTGCTCGCTCTGGGCAGATGAAATGTTTTGAGTGTGGAGACGTAAGACACAAACGCTTCGATTGTCCGCACAGACAGCAGGGTGAGGATAGCTGGTGAGCCCACGGCTGGCTCTGAGTGGACGGGGGCTGTGGACACGTCAATGGACAGTGGTGATGCACGGAACCCTCTGTTTCTGATGTAAGAACGGAAACAAGGAAAGTGAAAGCCAGCCAGAGCAGCAACAGGTTCCTGTGGCTGCAGAACACCAGAGTGTCTCTCAGCCTGCTGCCACTAAACAACAGCCACCGGCGGCCGTGAACGATGAGCAGGGAGCTTCCACCACTGCTGCAGGAGGAGAGTCTCACCAGGTCAGTGAAGCAAGGCAGGGTGTGTCTAACAGCCAGGCTCTAGCTGAAGATGAGGACATGGACTATGACACTGAGTCTGACACCATCTCTATTGCTGAGTCGTGTGGGAAGAACACAGATCTATACTCATTGGAAGAAATGAATCAGTTTCTGGATGAAACGTTCAAAAAATCAATTAAGGTAGGGGACTACTTTAGTGACACCGACAAATTCATCAGGTCCGTTGATTCACTGAAAAGGCTGGTAGGTTTCCACCTCCTCAATGAAAAAAAACAAATCACAATCCTGAGAAAAGCAGCAAGAGGTAAAAATGCTCGAAGGTCCAAAAGGTAAACTGACATGACCATGCATCCCACAGCGGTCTCCCTTTTCTACTGGCTGCTTCTTGTACTTCCTTGTCTGCTTCTTCTTTTCCCTATGAGGAGCCTTAAAATAGGATCTCTTAACATCAATGGAGGGAGAGACAGACAGAAAAGGGCGGTAATATCAGAAGTTACTGCACAGAAAAGAGTAGATATTTTGTTTTTGCAAGAGACACAGTAACCCTGCAGATGAAGTAGATTGGATCTCATGGTGGGAGGGTCCATGCACCTTAAGTCATGGCACAAACTTCAGTGCAGCCGTGTTATTTAGCAAAGCTGTAAATGCTAAAGTTGTATCTTCAGCAGAAGTGGTTAAGGGACGGCTGCAAATAGTGAAAACAGAAATTGAGGGTTCTGTTTTTTGTTTCATAAATGTTTATGCACCTAATCAGGGGAGGGAGAGACTTACTTTCTTTTCACTGTTAAAAAACAAACGTATGAAGTACAGTCAGGAACTGCTGATCTTTGCTGGGGATTCTAGCTGCACTGTAGACTTCACAATAGACAGAATAGGTGAAGAACCTCATCCACTCTCATCTGATGGCCTCAAAAACATAATCACACATCTAGATTTGTTAGATACATGGAGGGTCAGACATCCACAGTCCAGACAGTACACATGGGTCAGGGTCAGCAATAACAGGGTGAGTGCAGCCAGACTAGACAAAAGTCTGAGCTCCAGGTTACTTCATAGCACCAGAACTCCAGTTTCCTTCACGGATCACCATTTGGCCGTCACAGACTTAGTAGTCTCTCCTGGTGAAAGAGTCAAATTATACTGGCTTTTCAACAACACACTTCTACAGGACAGTTGATAAGTAAATTTGTACGTTATATTAAACATTAGTACTTAGTATAATGGGAATTAACATTTTGCAAGTTATTGCTGATTCATGCATGTTTGTGTTGTTCACTGCTTTACGCCTGCCAGGCCACGAGTAACTGTACCTTGTACTTCTGATCCACTGTTAACCTGCTTTGTTATATCATGGAAAAAGAATGTAACCGCCTACTTCAACGTTGGGAATAAAAGCGGGCAGCAGAGGGAAGAACGGCGCAGATTGATAAACTTCGTTACTTCACTCTCTGCCCTTGTGCAAGAATCTTGATTGTTGTGACTATTATTGCTCTTGATACTGGGGTTGTCTCTTTTCTCTCATTCTAGCAGGTTTTTCACCTAACATAACTTGGTCCTTCGAGCCGGATCCCAACATAACCCGTTCCCTGGAAGGAGTTGAAACGGACGGCTGGATACGTGCACGGCAAAGGACCAGGTCCTTTGTAAAAAAACTAAGACCTGCAGGTTACCATTGCCTAGCAGGCCGGCTGAGTTCGGTCCAAAACTTCCTTCCAGAGGCGGCTTGACGGGATCCGAGGACAACCCAGCGAGAGAGAGTGACTGACGACCACACGACGACTAGAGTGGCTGAATACTCAGTGAGTGGATTTAATGAAGGTATGTCCTAAAAATATACAACGGACTAAATCGTGACGGTGAGACCTAATAATAAATTAGCGAGCTGATTTGGAGAAGGCATATTTTGTGGAAATACGCGACGGATTAAATCAATGTAAAGCAAGACCTGAGATTCAAAGGAATCATTAGAGAGCCGATTTGGTGAAGGTACAACAGAGTAACAGGTACGCGATGGACCAAATCATTACAGGCCAGATCTAATATTCAGAAGAAAAGTCCTCAGGCAAAAACCCTATGTAATCCTCGACGAAGTTTTAGGCAAATCCACGGGTAGCGCTATATAAAGAAGAAGAGCACTCTAGTGACTGTGTGAATGACGAAAGGACTCTGTGTGTGAAAAGTGATGATTTTCGAAACCCAGATGATCGGTAAAGCTAACGGTGACAACTGAGCTCTATCTGTGGAGTAAAAATAACCTCTTATTGCTGACTCATCAGGGGAAATTGTGGGAGAATCTAAAACTGCTCTTACTCCTGTGATAGAACACCCAGTGAAAGATGGAGCGAACAACAGATTTGCCCAAGAAGCTCGTTTTTCAAGGAGGAAGTAGCGGGTCCATGAGACATTTTCTCTCCATGAGATCGCACTGGCAACATAAATTAAAATGGGAAGCTGTTGTACAAAAACTAATGAGAGTAATGAAGGTGGTGACGCAAAATTTGTGAGTAAAAGTCACCCTAGCTTGACTCAATATCTAAAACAGTAAAGCGAAAGAAATATGGATTTAAAGGAAAACTGTAATCAGAAGAGTGTGTAAAATTAGTTATACAACTTAAAGTACAAGAGAGACAGTCAGGAGCAAAAACGCAAAGGAGAATAAGAATTCAGCGACTGCATGGGAAAAAGAAACTGAGGTGAAACTGAGGTGTAGGAGACACCTCAGTTCAGTGTGTGTGTAGGACACACCTCAGTTCAGTGTGTAGGAGACAGTTCAGTGTGTGTGTAGGAGACACCTCAGTTCAGTGTGTAGGAGACACCTCAGTTCAGTGTGTAGGAGACAGTTCAGTGTGTGTGTAGGAGACACCTCAGTTCAGTGTGTGTGTAGGACACACCTCAGTTCAGTGTGTAGGAGACAGTTCAGTGTGTGTGTAGGAGACACCTCAGTTCAGTGTGTAGGAGACACCTCAGTTCAGTGTGTAGGAGACACCTCAGTTCAGTGTGTGTGTAGGAGACACCTCAGTTCAGTGTGTAGGAGACACCTCAGTTCAGTGTGTAGGAGACACCTCAGTTCAGTGTGTAGGAGACACCTCAGTTCAGTGTGTGTAGGAGACACCTCAGTTCAGTGTGTGTGTAGGAGACACCTCAGTTCAGTGTGTAGGAGACACCTCAGTTCAGTGTGTGTGTAGGAGACACCTCAGTTCAGTGTGTAGGAGACACCTCAGTTCAGTGTGTAGGAGACACCTCAGTTCAGTGTGTAGGAAACACCTCAGTTCAGTGTGTAGGAGACACCTCAGTTCAGTGTGTGTGTAGGAGACACCTCAGTTCAGTGTGTGTAGGAGACACCTCAGTTCAGTGTGTGTAGGAGTCACCTCAGTTCAGTGTGTGTGTAGGAGACACCTCAGTTCAGTGTGTGTAGGAGACACCTCAGTTCAGTGTGTGTAGGAGACACCTCAGTTCAGTGTGTAGGAGACACCTCAGTTCAGTGTGTGTAGGAGACACCTCAGTTCAGTGTGTGTAGGAGACACCTCAGTTCAGTGTGTGTAGGAGACACCTCAGTTCAGTGTGTAGGAGCCACCTCGGTTCAGTGTGTAGGAGACACCTCGGTTCAGTGTGTGTAGGAGACACCTCAGTTCAGTGTGTGTAGGAGACACCTCAGTTCAGTGTGTGTGTAGGAGACACCTCAGTTCAGTGTGTAGGAGACACCTCAGTTCAGTGTGTGTAGGAGACACCTCAGTTCAGTGTGTGTAGGAGACACCTCAGTTCAGTGTGTAGGAGACACCTCAGTGTGTGTGTAGGAGACACCTCAGTTCAGTGTGTGTGTAGGAGACACCTCAGTTCAGTGTGTGTAGGAGACACCTCAGTTCAGTGTGTAGGAGACACCTCAGTGTGTGTGTAGGAGACACCTCAGTTCAGTGTGTGTGTAGGAGACACCTCAGTTCAGTGTGTGTGTAGGAGACAGTTCAGTGTGTGTGTAGGAGACACCTCAGTTCAGTGTGTGTGTAGGAGACACCTCAGTTCAGTGTGTGTGTAGGAGACACCTCAGTTCAGTGTGTAGGAGACAGTTCAGTGTGTGTGTAGGAGACACCTCAGTTCAGTGTGTGTGTAGGACACACCTCAGTTCAGTGTGTAGGAGACAGTTCAGTGTGTGTGTAGGAGACACCTCAGTTCAGTGTGTAGGAGACACCTCAGTTCAGTGTGTGTGTAGGAGACACCTCAGTTCAGTGTGTAGGAGACACCTCAGTTCAGTGTGTGTGTAGGAGACACCTCAGTTCAGTGTGTAGGAGACACCTCAGTTCAGTGTGTAGGAGACACCTCAGTTCAGTGTGTGTGTAGGAGACACCTCAGTTCAGTGTGTGTGTAGGAGACACCTCAGTTCAGTGTGTGTAGGAGACACCTCAGTTCAGTGTGTGTAGGAGTCACCTCAGTTCAGTGTGTGTGTAGGAGACACCTCAGTTCAGTGTGTGTAGGAGACACCTCAGTTCAGTGTGTGTAGGAGACACCTCAGTTCAGTGTGTAGGAGACACCTCAGTTCAGTGTGTGTAGGAGACACCTCAGTTCAGTGTGTGTGTAGGAGACACCTCAGTTCAGTGTGTGTGTAGGAGACACCTCAGTTCAGTGTGTAGGAGACACCTCAGTTCAGTGTGTGTAGGAGACACCTCAGTTCAGTGTGTAGGAGACACCTCAGTTCAGTGTGTGTAGGAGACACCTCAGTTCAGTGTGCGTAGGAGACACCTCAGTTCAGTGTGTGTAGGAGAAACCTCAGTTCAGTGTGTGTGTAGGAGACACCTCAGTTCAGTGTGTAGGAGACACCTCAGTTCAGTGTGTAGGAGACACCTCAGTTCAGTGTGTGTAGGAGACACCTCAGTTCAGTGTGTGTAGGAGACACCTCAGTTCAGTGTGTAGGAGCCACCTCAGTTCAGTGTGTAGGAGACACCTCAGTTCAGTGTGTGTAGGAGACACCTCAGTTCAGTGTGTGTGTAGGAGACACCTCAGTTCAGTGTGTGTAGGAGACACCTCAGTTC
>NW_027661895.1:12500-14941 GCF_963422515.1 Blennius ocellaris
GGAGAACATTTCAGTAGGAACAAGTAGACATGAGTTTAAACTTGAGAGTTTGAAGATCAACGTTCGAATTTGATGTGTGCAATGAAATTTAAGACCTTTTACAGAGGTCCAGGAATTAAATGGTTTATAAAATCAACAATAGATTAGTGAAACTAAACTAATGTTGGGGGCCACTCAACCTCATGGAAGGGGGAGGGGGACCACGTTTTGAGAACAAAGAGATCACATGGTCAGAATGGGAAAAGTTCGCCATTGATCCCGGATCACCCCCCGGATCACCCCCCCTCCAAGGTGCAATACTAGAGGCCAACGGCAGGGGGAGCCTGAGAGCTCCCTCACCAGCTGGAAGGTCCAGGGCGGGCCCTCCGTCAGGATTGGTCCACATGACCCAGAGCCCACTGGAAACCCGACACCAGCCAAAAGGTATAAAATACCCCCACGGGGGTGATTTCTTTCTCTCCAATGTTGAAACTTGCGTAAAGACGGACGCATCCGTTTCGCACGGAGACGAAGTGCCACGTGTGCCCGCTGACCGGGCCCCGGAGTTCCACACCTGGCCGGACGAGCCGAGAACCACCGTGGAATGACTTTTGTTTTTCCCTTTTTCCTTTTTTTCTTCTTCACCGGAGCAGCGCACACTCCTCACGCATGCAGACCTGAAGCCGCTTCTTCTTCCCTCCTCACAAGAAGCGCTCCTAAACTCATCCTGTGGACTTTTCCTGTCCACAGACCAGTTCAGCTTGTTTACCTGGGACGCCAGAGAAACCAGCTCGCAGCCGGGAAATCAACGGACTTTCCCCGCCGCAGCACGTTCACCCTCGTCAAACTGAGTCAGGCTTAGAGTCTGGGCAGGCAATGAGAATAACGTGACTGTAATATTGCTGTGTGTTTTATTATTGTGTTGAAGTCAGGGACGCCGATCCCTGTTTCAACCAATCTGTGTCTGCGTGTTGGATTCACATCCACGCTAATCTCTCTCTCTCTCTCGCTCTCGCTCTCTCTCTCCCTCCACAGATCATTTCTAGACTACTGTGTAGTCCAAGACAGTGTGCAGAGCTGAACATATTCTGTCCACTGCCCTTCTCCCTCCCTCCTTTTCTTCTCTTCTCTTCTCTCCGTTCCACTAACCGCGGCGCAAACTCAGCAACAGCTGTTCCTGTGCGCCGCTCCACCCGCTCTGTGACCGTGTGCAGTTCACTGTCCCTGGGAAAACTCGTCCACGAGCCCCCAGGCGCGCTCCGAGCAGGCTCACGAGCCGTGCACGAGCACAGTGACGTCACGCCGTCCACAAGGAGTGCGCCGAGCGCCTCTGGTGGCCGCGTTGGTGATTGCAATGTCTTGAGAGACCGCCACTCGGTGGACAAGTCGAGTCATTGCATTCTCCCTCCAGGCGCCGCCGCGCCCCTAGTGGTCGTTCCGGTTACTGCCTCGAACCAGACGCCTGCCACCATCTAGTGTCTGTTCGAGGATTACACCCACACACACTGACCCGCCAAGGTACGCCGCCACCTGCTGGACACTTGTGGTCATTACATCCCCACTCAGGCTTCCACTCACTCACTCACTCACACACACACACACACACACACACACACCCTTTCTTTGTACATAGTGTTTGCTGTTTAATAGATTAGATCTTCGTGTTTGATTGTTTATTACTTAATTGTGTTGTTTTAATAAATGATTTATGAATTATTTTTGAATAAATACATTTTTGTTAATAAATGCATTTTAACTGAATTGATCGATTCTTGGTTATCATTGTGTATTTATTGTTGACAATTCACTGGTTTGTAACAGTCTGTGCTCGAAGCTCACACCTTCCTTGTTATTTAATATTGTTATATTTACACAGAAATATTAACTTTACTTAAATAACCCTTTTTGACAAACGAGACTGAAATTTGGTTTTAGCTATTTCCAGCTTAGCTGGTGGTGCCCCGATTCAATTATTATTTGATAAATAATCAATTTATTCAAATTAATAATTTTTCATTAATAAATTATTTTTGATAATTTATTAACTTTTGAGTAATTACTCAATTACTCTAGGAGTTGCTGATGAGTAACTAACCGTTACTTCATTAGTAATTCCAATTTTTCCTAAATTGCTTTCAGTAATCTATTACTTTCAGTAATCCATTACTTACAGTAGTTATTTATGCTAATAACCAACCATAAATCCCAACACTAACGTGGTGACTAAACTAAACTAAACATTTAGATGAAGCTTGAGAGTCAGCTTACAAAAACCAAAACCTCAAACAAGAGACTAAAAATGAGAAACTAATAAGATGATTCTCAATAGCTTTTTTTAGATAATGGACAGTTACTACAAAATAATGATTAACAGGCATAATCTGGCTAGTTTATGATGTGCTGCTATAACGGGACATGGAAGATCTCATGTCTCAACAGGAGGGAAGACACACATCATAAAC
>NW_027661894.1:0-40000 GCF_963422515.1 Blennius ocellaris
TGACGTGTGTGTGACTGCAGGTCAGGTGTACCGTCGCTGTGACAACAACGGCACATGGGAACGCGCCACGGCCAACAAGACGTGGGCGAACTACAACGAGTGCGCCAAGTTCCTGTACCACTACAACCACAGCTACGAGAAGGTGAGAGGTCAACCCCGCCTGACCTTTGACCTTTGACCTTTGACCTCGGCCGAGCCTCGCTCTTCAGTTTACCTTCACCATCGTTTACAAAGTGTCACCTGATGAACGGACGGCGTCATCACTTCCTGTCAGGGGCGGCGGCGATTAGAGCTGCTGGACGTCACAGGGGTCAAAGGTCACGAGCTGCGACATTCAACACATCCACGATGTGTGTGTGTGTCTCTGTGTGTAGTGTGTGTGTGTGTGTGTGTGTGTGTGCTCCCTGGTTCGGGGGTCGCCATGACAACACGCCTCAGGCTCCGTCATTCTCTCTTCTCTAATAAGACGCTGGCAGTTTGTCATCCGGACCTTCATCAGCTCCTCGTCTTCGTCACCAGGTTCTCCAGGTTCTTCTCTCCTCGCAGGAACCTGAAGGAACCTGAAGGAACCGCCATTAATGTGATCATCCATCATGTAACATTTCATGAGAGAGAATATTTGACTTCAGTATGGCGTCCTGTATGGTACCCAGTATGGCATCCTGTATGGCGTCCAGTATGGCGTCCAGTATGGCGTCCAATATGGTGTCCAGTATGGCGTCCAGTATGGCGTCCAGCATGGCGTCCAGTATGGCATCCAGTATGGCGTCCACAATGGCGTCCAGTATGGCATCCAGTATGGCGTCCACAATGGCGTCCAGTATGGCGTCCTGTATGGCGTCCAGTATGGCGTCCAGTATGGCGTCCAATATGGTGTCCAGTATGGCGTCCTGTATGGCGTCCAGTATGGCATCCAGTATGGCGTCCAGTATGGCATCCTGTATGGCGTCCAGTATGGCGTCCAGTATGGCGTCCAATATGGTGTCCCAGTATGGCGTCCAGTATGGCGTCCAGCATGGCGTCCAGTATGGCATCCAGTATGGCGTCCACAATGGCGTCCAGTATGGCGTCCTGTATGGCGTCCAGTATGGCATCCAGTATGGCGTCCACAATGGCGTCCAGTATGGCGTCCAGCATGGCGTCCAGTATGGTGTCCAGTATGGCGTCCAGTATGGCGTCCAATATGGTGTCCAATATGGCGTCCAGTATGGCGTCCAGCATGGCGTCCAGTATGGCATCCAGTATGGTATCCAATATGGTGTCCAGTATGGCGTCCAGCATGGCGTCCAGCATGGCGTCCAGTATGGCGTCCTGTATGGCGTCCAGTATGGCGTCCAATATGGTGTCCAGTATGGCGTCCAGCATGGCGTCCACTATGGCGTCCAGTATGGTGTCCAGTATGGCATCCAGTATGGTGTCCAATGTGGCGTCCAGTATGGCGTCCAGCATGGCGTCCAGTATGGCATCCAGTATGGTGTCCAATATGGTGTCCAGTATGGCGTCCAATATGGCGTCCAGTATGGCGTCCAATATGGCATCCAGTATGGCGTCCAATATGGCGTCCACTATGCCGTCCAGTATGGTGTCCAGTATAGCGTCCAGTATGGCATCCTGTATGGCGTCCAGTATGGCATCCAATATGGTGTCCTGTATGGCGTCCTGTATGGCGTCCTGTATGGCATCCAGTGTAGCGTCAGTATGGCGTCCTGTATGGCGTCCAGTATGGCGTCCAGTATAGCGTCCAGTATGGCGTCCTGTATGGCGTCCTGTATGGCGTCCAGTATGGCGTCCAGTTATAGCGTCCAGTATGGCGTCCTGTAATGGCGTCCAGTAATGGCGTCCTGTATGGCGTCCAGTATGGCGTCCAGTATAGCGTCCAATATGGCGTCCTGTATGGCGTCCAGTATGGCGTCCAGTATGGCGTCCAGTATGGCGTCCAATATGGCGTCCAATATGGCGTCCAGTATGGCGTCCTGTATGGCGTCCAGTATGGCGTCCAGTATAGCGTCCAGTATGGCGTCCAGTATAGCGTCCAGTATGGCGTCCAGTATGGCGTCCTGTATGGCGTCCTCCAGGGAGGGTAAACAGGAAGCAGCTCTTCTTCTCTCATCAGTCATGTGTCCAACAGGAAGTGTTCCACCGGCTGTACCTCATCTACACCGTCGGGTACTCCATCTCTCTGGGCTCGCTCATGGTGGCCGTGGTCATACTCGGATACTTCCGGTGAGTATCGGGAAGTACACGGGACTGGAGTGTGTGTGTGTGTGTGTGGGTGAGCGTCCCTGATTGGTTGATCCCCGTGGCTCCGCCCCCTGCAGGCGGCTGCACTGCACCAGGAACTACATCCACATGCACCTGTTCGTCTCCTACATGCTTGCGAGCCGTCAGCATCTTCGTCAAAGACGTGGTTCTGTACTCCGGCTCGGCTCTGGAGAACCTGGAGAACATGGAGAACCTGCAGCGCGTCACCGTGGAGGACCTCAAGTCCATCACGGAACCTCCTCCCGCCAACAAGGCTCAGTTTGTAAGTTTCCACTGTGGAGGAACACACACCTGAACACACCTGAACACACTGAGCACATCTGAACACACCTGAACACACACCTGGACACACACCTAAACATACCTGAACACACACCTGAACACACTGAACACACCTGGACACGCCTGAACACACACCTGGACACACGCCTAAACATACCTGAACACACACCTGAACACACACTTGAACATACCTGAACACACACTTGAACACACACCTGAACATATCTGAACACACCTGAACATACTTGAACACACACCTGACCATACCTGAACACGCCTGAACACACCTGGACACACCTGAACACACACCTGGACACACACTTGAACATACCTGAACACACACTGAACACACCTGAACACACTTGAACACACTGAACAAACACCTGAACACATCTGAACAACCTGAACACACCTGAACACCACAGTCTGAACAACCTGAACACACTGAACACACCTGAACATACCTGAACATACTTGAACACACACCTGACCATACCTGAACATATCTGAACATACCTGAACACGCCTGAACACACCTGGACACACCTGAACACACACCTGGACACACACTTGAACACACACTGAACAAACACCTGAACACACCTGAACACACTGAACAAACACCTGAACAACCTGAACACACCTGAACATACCTGAACACACACTGAACATACCTGAACACACACCTGAACACACCTGAACATACTGAACACACCTGAACACACATCTGAACATACCTGAACACACCTGAACATACCTGAACACACACCTGAACACACCTGAACACACCTGAACACACATCTGAACATACCTGAACACACCTGAACATACCTGAACACACACCTGAACACACCTGAACATACTTGAACATACCTGAACACACACCTGAACACAAATGGACATACCTGAACATACCTGAACATACCTGGTCCAAGTGTGTGTCCAGGTGTGTGTCCAGATGTGTCCAGGTGTGTCCAGGTGTGTTCAGGTGTGTGTCCAGGTGTAAGCCCTGGGCCAGTGGAGGACACGAGGAGACGGTCCAGCGGAGACGTAGCGTCCCTCGGTCTCCAGGTGAACTGAGACGTTGTGGTTCCAGATCAGCTGCAAGGTGGTGGTGACTCTGTTCCTGTACTTCCTGGCCACCAACTACTACTGGATCCTGGTGGAGGGCCTGTACCTGCACAGCCTCATCTTCATGACCTTCTTCTCCGACAGGAAGTACCTGTGGGGCTTCACCCTCATTGGATGGGGTGAGATGGTCTTCCTTCTCTAGGGAGGGGGGGGGGGGGGGGGACAGCAGGACCAGAGGACGAGGACAGTTGGGTCTCACAGGACCTGCATTGTACACACTGTGCGTGTTCCTGACCGCAGCACAGCGCATACAATGTGGATGCTGCGCTGCCCGGTTCCACCACCGGGGGGGGGGGGGGGGGGGGGGACGCTGACTGACGTGTCTCTGAAGTGTCTCTGAAGTGTCTCTGTCTCCGTGTGCAGGCGTCCCCGCCGTGTTCGTGAGCGTCTGGGCCACCGTACGGGCGACGTTCGCCGACACTGAGTGAGTCTTGAGTCCCTCGGGACGGTGGGGTTGGGGGGGGTGGGGGGGGTGTGATGGGGGGGGGGGTGGGGGGGGGGGGGGCGGCAGACTCACAAGATAAAAACAACTAAATCACCGTCTTCAGTTGGAAGGAGAAATCAGAGGGACTCTTTAGTGGAACTGGAGGTGAAATGGTCTGACAGTGAGATGAAAATGATCACGTTACTACGCCTACGGGTGGAGGCCCCCCCCTGACCCCCCGCTGGCCCCCCGCTAACCCCCCCGCTAACCCCCCGCTAACCCCCCGCTAACCCCCCGCTGACCCGCCTTCCTCCACCTGCTGCAGGTGTTGGGACCTGAGTGCCGGCAATCTGAAGTGGATCTACCAGGTTCCCATCCTGGTGGCCGTCGTGGTGAGTCCAGACTCCTGCTCCTCCTGCTCCTCCTGCTCCTCCTGCTCCTCCTGCTCCTTCCTCCTCCTTCCTACTCCTTCCTGCTCCTCCTGCTCCTCCTGCTCCTTCCTCCTCCTTTCTCCTCCTTCCTGCTCCTTCCTGCTCCTTCCTGCTCCTCCTGCTCCTTCCTGCTCTTTCCTGCTCCTCCTTCCTGCTCCTTCCTCCTCCTTCCTGCTCCTTCCTCCTCCTTCCTGCTCCTTGCTCCTCCTTCCTGCTCCTCCTTCCTCCTCCTTCCTGCTCCTTCCTGCTCCTTCCTCTCCTTCCTGCTCCTTCCCCTCCTTCCGCTCCTTCCTCCTCCTTTCTACTCCTTCCTGCTCCTCCTTCCTGCTCCTTCCTCCTCCTTCCTCCTCCTTCCTCCTCTCCTATCCTGCTCCTTCCTCCTCCTTCCTCACCTCCTTCCTCCTCCTTCCTCCTCCTTCCTGCTCCTTCCTCCTCCTTCCTGCTCCTTTCCTGCTCCTTGTCTCCTCCTTCCTGCTCCTCCTTCCTGCTCCTCCTGCCTCCTCCTTCCTCCTCCTTCCTGCTCCTTCCTGCTCCTTCCTCCTCCTTCTGCTCCTTCCTCTCCTTCCTGCTCCTTCCTGCTCCTTCTTCCTGCTCCTTCCTGCTCCTTCTTCCTGCTCCTTCTTCTCCTTCCTCGTCCTTCCTCCTCCTTCCTGCTCGTTCCTCCTCCTTCCTGCTCCTCCTTCCTGCTCCTTCCTGCTCCTTCCTGCTCCTTCGCTCCTTCCTGCTCCTTCTTCCTGCTCCTTCCTGCTCCTTCTTCCTGCTCCTTCCCTGCTCCTTCTTCCTGCTCCTTCCTTCTCCTTCCTCGTCCTTCCTCCTCCTTCCTGCTCGTTCCTCCTCCTTCCTGCTCCTTCTTCCTCCTCCTTCCTGCTCCTTCCTGCTCCTTCCTGCTCCTTCCTGCTCCTTCCTGCTCCTTCCTGCTCCTTCTTCTGCTCCTCCTTCCTGCTCCTCCTGCTCCTCCTTCCTCCTCCTCCTCCTTCCCTCCCCCTTCCTGCTCCTCCTCCTTCCTGCTCCTTCCTCCTCCTTCCTGCTCCTTCCTGCTCCTTCCTGCTCCTTCCTGCTCCTTCCTCCTTCTTCCTGCTCCTTCCTCCTCCTTCCTGCTCCTTCTTCCTGCTCCTTCCTGCTCCTTCCTGCTCCTTCTTCCTGCTCCTTCCTGCTCCTTCCTCCTCCTTCCTGCTCCTCCCTGCTGCGAGACAAACGACTGCACCTGTGTTCAGACTGATCACTGCCATTACGTCCAATCAGCAGCTTCTATTTCCTCCTCAGGTCAATTTCGTCTTATTTCTGAACATCATCAGAGTCTTAGCGACCAAACTGCGGGAAACCAACGCTGGGCGGTGCGACACCCGGCAGCAGTACAGGTACGGAGCTCCGCCTCCACCCAGCATGACACCATCACCAACAGCTTCACCAGAAACAAGGCTGAGACCATCTGACTCCATCAGACTCCATCAGACTCCATCAGACTCTCGTGAGTCCACCTGAATCCATCAGACTCTCATGACTCCATCAGACTCCATCAAAGTCCATCAGACTCCATCAGACTCTCATGACTCCATCAGACTCTCACGACTCTATCAGACTCTCATGACTCCATAAGACTCCATCAGACTCTCACGACTCCATCAGACTCCATCAGACTCTCATGACTCCATCAGACTCTCACGACTCCATCAAACTCCATCAGACTCTCATGACTCCATCAGACTCCATCAGACTCTCATGACTCCATCAGACTCCATCTGACTCCATCAGACTCTCACGACTCCATCAGACTCCATCAGACTCCATCAGTCTCTCATGACTCCATCAGACTCATGACTCCATCTGAATCCATCAGACTCTCATGACTCCATCTGAATCCATCAGACTCTCATGACTCCATCAGACTCTCATGACTCCATCTGAATCCATCAGAGTCTCATGACTCCATCAGACTCTCATGACTCCATCAAACTCCATCAGACTCTCATGACTCCATCAGACTCTCACGACTCCATCAGACTCCATCTGACTCCATCAGACTCTCATGACTCCATCAGACTCCATCAGACTCCATCAGTCTCTCATGACTCCATCAGACTCTCATGACTCATTCAGACTCTCGTGACTCCATCAGTCTCTCATGACTCCATCAGACTCTCATGACTCCATCAGACTCTCATGACTCATTCAGACTCTCGTGACTCCATCAGTCTCTCATGACTCCATCAGACTCTCATGACTCCATCAGTCTCTCATGACTCCATCAGACTCTCATGACTCCATCTGAATCCATCAGACTCTCACGACTCCATCAGACTCTCATGACTCCATCTGACTCTTTTGACTCCATCAGACTCTCACGACTCCATCAAACTCCTTCAGACTCTCGTGACTCCATCAGTCTCTCATGACTTCATCAGACCCTCATGACTCCATGTGAATCCATCAGTCTCTCGTGACTCCATCACACTCTCGTGACTCCACCAGTTTCGGTCCGACGTAGAACCCATAGCGTGACTTGTGAGGCAGTGAAGCAGAAACCGGTGGGTCTGGCGAAGCAGACGTGTCCCCCCCCCGTGATGTCAGAGGTGTTTTGTGGCGACAGGAAGCTGCTGAAGTCCACCCTGGTGCTGATGCCGCTGTTTGGAGTCCACTACATCATCTTCAACGCCATGCCGTACACCGAGGTGTCCGGGGTGCCGTGGCTCATCCAGATGCACTACGAGATGCTCTTCAACTCCTTCCAGGTAGAGCAGACCGAGCTCCAGCGCACAGCTGGGGGTCCTCCAGGCGGCCGGGGGTCCTCCAGACGGCCGGGGGTCCTCCAGGCGGCTCGGGGGTCCTCCAGGCGGCTCGGGGGTCCTCCAGGCGGCCGGGGGTCCTCCAGACGGCCGGGGGTCCTCCAGACGGCTGGGGGTCCTCCAGGCGGCTGGGGGTCCTCCAGGCGGCTGGGGGTCCTCCAGGCGGCTGGGGGTCCTCCAGACGGCCGGGGGTCCTCCAGACGGCTCGGGGTCCTCCAGACGGCTGGGGGTCCTCCAGACGGCCGGGGGTCCTCCAGACGGCCGGGGGTCCTCCAGACGGCCGGGGGTCCTCCAGACGGCTCGGGGTCCTACAGGCGGCTGGGGGTACTCCAGACGGCTGGGGGTCCTCCAGACGGCTCGGGGTCCTCCAGACGGCCGGGGGTCCTCCAGACGGCTCGGGGTCCTCCAGACGGCCGGGGGTCCTCCAGACGGCTCGGGGTCCTCCAGACGGCCGGGGGTCCTCCAGACGGCTCGGGGTCCTCCAGGCGGCTGGGGGTCCTCCAGACGGCTCGGGGTCCTCCAGACGGCTCGGGGTCCTCCAGATGGCCGGGGGTCCTCCAGACGGCCGGGGGTCCTCCAGACGGCTCGGGGTCCTCCAGACGGCCGGGGGTCCTCCAGACGGCCGGGGGTCCTCCAGACGGCTCGGGGTCCTCCAGACGGCCGGGGGTCCTCCAGACGGCTCGGGGTCCTCCAGACGGCCGGGGGTCCTCCAGACGGCTCGGGGTCCTCCAGGCGGCTGGGGGTCCTCCAGACGGCTCGGGGTCCTCCAGACGGCTCGGGGTCCTCCAGATGGCCGGGGGTCCTCCAGACGGCCGGGGGTCCTCCAGACGGCTCGGGGTCCTCCAGACGGCTGGGGGTCCTCCAGACGGCCGGGGGTCCTCCAGACGGCCGGGGGTCCTCCAGACGGCTCGGGGTCCTACAGGCGGCTGGGGGTACTCCAGACGGCTGGGGGTCCTCCAGACGGCTCGGGGTCCTCCAGACGGCCGGGGGTCCTCCAGACGGCTCGGGGTCCTCCAGACGGCCGGGGGTCCTCCAGACGGCTCGGGGTCCTCCAGGCGGCTGGGGGTCCTCCAGACGGCTCGGGGTCCTCCAGACGGCTGGGGGTCCTCCAGACGGCCGGGGGTCCTCCAGACGGCTCGGGGTCCTCCAGGCGGCTGGGGGTCCTCCAGACGGCCGGGGGTCCTCCAGACGGCCGGGGGTCCTCCAGATGGCCGGGGGTCCTCCAGGCGGCTCGGGGTCCTCCAGGCGGCTGGGGGTACTCCAGACGGCTCGGGGTCCTCCAGACGGCTCGGGGTCCTCCAGACGGCTGGGGGTCCTCCAGACGGCTCGGGGTCCTCCAGACGGCCGGGGGTCCTCCAGACGGCTCGGGGTCCTCCAGACGGCCGGGGGTCCTCCAGACGGCTCGGGGTCCTCCAGACGGCCGGGGGTCCTCCAGACGGCTCGGGGTCCTCCAGACGGCCGGGGGTCCTCCAGACGGCTCGGGGTCCTCCAGACGGCCGGGGGTCCTCCAGACGGCTCGGGGTCCTCCAGACGGCTCGGGGTCCTCCAGACGGCCGGGGGTCCTCCAGACGGCTCGGGGTCCTCCAGACGGCTTGGGGTCCTCCAGACGGCCGGGGGTCCTCCAGACGGCCGGGGGTCCTCCAGGCGGCTCGGGGTCCTCCAGGCGGCCGGGGGTCCTCCAGGCGGCCGGGGGTCCTCCAGGCGGCTGGGGGTCCTCCAGACGGCTCGGGGTCCTCCAGACGGCCGGGGGTCCTCCAGGCGGCCGGGGGTCCTCCAGACGGCCGGGGGTCCTCCACCGCGCTGACAACCCTGTCCTCCTCCTCCTCAGGGCTTCCTGGTGGCCATCATCTACTGCTTCTGTAACGGCGAGGTGGGTCCGGTTCCTGGTGTTTCTCAAAGCTGACGCCGCTGAACGTCCAACGCCTTCACGGTGTCTTTGTCCCCCCCCAAAGGTCCAGGCCGAGATCAAGAAGTCGTGGAGCCGGAGGACCCTGGCGCTGGACTTCAAGAGGAAGGCTCGCAGCGGCAGCAACACCTACAGCTACGGTCCCATGGTGTCGCACACCAGCGTGACCAACGTGACGGCCAGGGGCCCGCTGGCGCTGCACCTCACCGCCCGGCTGGCGCCGGCGCCCGCCAACGGCCACAGGAACCTGCCGGGCTACGTGAAGAACGGCTCCATGTCGGAGAACTCGGCGCCGTCGTCCGGTCAGGAGCTCCACGCTCCGGACGAGGAGCCGGCGCGGCCCGGAGACGACCACAAACCTCCTCCTGTGGTGGAGGAGGAGAGGGAGACGGTCATGTGACGCCGCCCGCGAGCGAAGGACAAGCTCGTCCTGCGACGCCCGAACGATTTCGACAGACGAGGCTGGAGGAGAGCGGGTGGAGGAGAGCGGGTGGAGGAGAGCGGGTGGAGGAGAGCGGGTGGAGGGGAGCGGCTGGCGGCGGCCATGTTTGTGTAAAAAGCTCTGGTGACTCAACAAGAAGAAACAGACTCTCAGTCATTTCCAGCGTGAGCTCTGGCCCTCAGCAGTAGGTCTGGGTTCCGTCCTGGTACTGAACTGGTACCTCACGATGTTCTGGTGCCTCACGATGTTCTGGTACCTCACGTCGCTCTGGTACCTCACGGTGTTCTGGTACCTCACGATGTTCTGGTACCTCACAGTGTTCTGGTACCTCACACCACTCTGGTACCTCACGATGCTCTGGTTCCTCACACCGCTCTGGTACCTCACGATGTTCTGGTACCTCACACCGCTCTGGTACCTCACGATGCTCTGGTTCCTCACACCGCTCTGGTACCTCACGATGCTCTGGTTCCTCACACCGCTCTGGTACCTCACACCGCTCTGGTACCTCACGATGTTCTGGTACCTCACAGTGTTCTGGTACCTCACGGTGTTCTGGTACCTCACGCCGCTCTGGTACCTCACGCCGCTCTGGTACCTCACGATGTTCTGGTACCTCACGCCGCTCTGGTACCTCACGCCGCTCTGGTACCTCACGCCGCTCTGGTACCTCACAGTGTTCTGGTACCTCACGGTGTTCTGGTACCTCACGCCGCTCTGGTACCTCACAGTGTTCTGGTACCTCACGATGTTCTGGTACCTCACGGTGTTCTGGTACCTCACGCCGCTCTGGTACCTCACGCCGCTCTGGTACCTCACAGTGTTCTGGTACCTCACGATGTTCTGGTACCTCACAGTGTTCTGGTACCTCACGCCGCTCTGGTACCTCACGGTGTTCTGGTACCTCACGATGTTCTGGTACCTCACGATGTTCTGGTACCTCACAGTGTTCTGGTACCTCACAGTGTTCTGGTACCTCACGGTGTTCTGGTACCTCACGCCGCTCTGGTACCTCACGATGTTCTGGTACCTCACAGTGTTCTGGTACCTCACGCCGCTCTGGTACCTCACGGTGTTCTGGTACCTCACAGTGTTCTGGTACCTCACGCCGCTCTGCCTCCAGCCGCAGGCGCCAACAGGAAGTTACTCAGGTAATGAGGTGTGTCGTCGTGGCGATGAAGCGTCTGAACCGTTAATGAATGTACGAGGTCGTTTCCGTCACGCGGAGCCGAAGGCGGCGTTCCTCCGTCAGCTGGAGGAACGACTGGATGAAGTGAACGGGTGGAGGACAGGAGACGCTCTCCACGTATGGACTAGTCACTATGTTTACATTGGAGTCCTGAGCTAACGTGTTTGTGTGAGTTTAATGTATTTGTTTGTGTGTTTATTGTTGTTGACGTTGTAAATAGTGTCAACCGGCCGAGGTTCCGTCGTCTCGTCACTTCCTGCTCAGCCGCCGAGCAGAAGACGCTTTCTGACCGTCCTCCAGGACTGAGACACGTCTCTTCCTCAGCAGCTTTTATTTTCCAGGACCAAACTTTCTGCCAGTAAAGCTTTTATTTTTTTTAATTTTCTACAGTTTTTAGTTTTGGGGAAGGAAAGTCCCGGATCGAGGTCCGGCTTGGTTTTCATTGAGCAGCTCCTGGAACGCAGGACCTTCACTGTCACTCCTCACCAGCTCATTCAAGGACCAGGTCCTGGACCAGGCCCTGGACCAGGTCCAGTATCACTGATGGATGTGGGCAGTGGGAACCTGCAGACCTCCAGACACAAACCTCTCACCTCAATCGTTTGCTTCAATGTTTTCCTCAATGTTTGTGTGCAAATTTTCACAAATTCAAACAATTTTTTCCACTTCTTTCTCAAAACGTCTTAAAAACACTAAACCAGAACAGAACAGAACAGAACAGAACAGAACCGTCGGCCATGACGGCTGGAAGATCAATAACAACATTGACTTGAACAATCACGACTAATGTTACTTTTCCATGACAGTTCTGGACTACCTGGACTGGACTGGACTACCTGGACTGGACTGGACTACCTGGACTGGACTGGACTACCTGGACTGGACTTCACTGGAATGACTGGACTGGTTTACCTGGACTGGACTGGATCACCTGGATTGGACTGGAATGACTAGACTGGACTGGATTACCTGGACTGGACTGGACTGACTAGACTGGACTACCTGGACTGGGATGACTGGACTGGACTGGACTGACTGGACTGGTTTACCTGGACTGGATCACCTGGATTGGACTGCCTGGACTGGGCTGGGATGACTGGACTGGACTGGACTACCTGGACTGGGATGACTGGACTGGACTGGAATGACTGGACTGGATTACCTGGACTGGACTGGAATGACTAGACTGGACTACCTGGACTGGGATGACTGGACTGGACTGGACTGGAATGACTAGACTGGACTACCTGGACTGGGATGACTGGACTGGACTGGATCACCTGGACTGGACTGGAATGACTAGACTGGACTGGACTTCCTGGCCAATCAGCGGCCATCTGCTCCGGCCAGTCAAACCGTAACGCCTCAGTAAATCTAGAACGCCTCAGTAATGATCTAGAACCAACAAACAAACAGTCACAGCAGCAACAACGACCTCAATAACAACAAATAGAAGCACAGTGAGAAATATAAACAAGTCAAATATTAAATCTGTACAACGGTTCAAACAAGGACGATCAACATCCTCGTCAAATACGAAGAAGACGACGTTGATGACGACGTCCACAACGACACAGACTACAATCAGATAAACAACAACAATGTTAACAAAACAACGCTAACGAATGCCGACAGCAGCAGTTTCTAATAGAAACAACATGAACAGACACTCGACAGCAACAGTCACAACAGTGACGACGACGACGACGTCAACAATCCGCTCCACAGCCACAACAACCAGGAAACGGTGAAGACCTGCCTCCTGTTTGTTGTTGTTGTGATTGTGAGGTAAACAGGAAGTGTTCTGGGCACGTTGGCCTGCTTCTGAATGTATCCCGCCGTTGTTTTCCTGTCGTGCGACTCGTGTGTTCATTTATGTGCCGCTCCGGAGCTGGAGCGCTGCAGCGGTAGCGCCGCCGCCGCCGCTTTTTGCTGTAAACGTCTCTTATTGCTTCTCCTTCTGCTTCTTTTTTAATCAATAAACAATAAGAAATCTCTGATTCTGAGAAAAACAACAACAACTTTATTTTCATGACGGTACAAATGTGTAGAAAAGTGTAAAATGTTCTCACTTTGGTGCTTTTTTCCCTCCTTTCCCTCCTTTTTCTCCTTTATCTCCTCGCTCTGCTCCTTTCTTCCCCTTCCCTCCCTCTTTCCCTCCCTCCTTCCCCGACCCCCCTCTCTCTCCTCTCTCTCCCTTTTCACCCTTCTTCTTTGCCGGAGGCTCCTTTTCTTCCCCCTTCCCCTCTTTGGCACCTTTGCCCTCCTTCTTGCCCTCCTTCTTGCCCTCCTTGTTCTTCTCTCCTTTCTCGGCCTCCACCTTCCCCGACACGGTGGAGACCTGCTCCTTGTCCTCAGGTTTGGCGGCTGTGGAGAAACGAGAGGAGCTGCAGCTTCATCTGTTCATTCATGTGTTCATCTGAGTGATGAGTGAGGAAGAGGAGGAGATCAGGAAGAGGAGGAGACGAGGAAGAGGAGGAGATCAGGAAGAGGAGGAGACGAGGAAGAGGAGGAGATCAGGAAGAGGAGAAGATGAGGAAGAGGAGGAGGAGGAGATCAGGAAGAGGAGGAGACGAGGAAGAGGAGGAGATCAGGAAGAGGAGATGAGGAAGAGGAGGAGATCAGGAAGAGGAGAAGACGAGGAAGAGGAGGAGGAGGAGATCAGGAAGAGGAGGAGATCCGGAAGAGGAGAAGACGAGGAAGAGGAGAAGATCAGGAAGAGGAGAAGATGAAGAAGAGGAGAAGATCAGGAAGAGGAGGAGAAGAGGAGGAAGAGGAGGAGATCAGGAAGAAGAGATGAGGAAGAGGAGAAGATCAGGAAGAGGAGGAGTTGAGGAAGAGGAGAATATGAGAAAGATGAGGAGTTGAGGAAGAGGAGGAGAAGAGGAAGATGAGAATATGAGGAAGAAGAGATGAGGAAGAGGAGAAGACGAGGAAGAGGAGGAGGAGGAGATCAGGAAGAGGAGAAGATCAGGAAGAGGAGGAGATCAGGAAGAGGAGGAGATCAGGAAGAAGAGATGAGGAAGAGGAGGAGTTGAGGAAGAGGAGAATATGAGAAAGACGAGGAGTTGAGGAAGAGGAGGAGAAGAGGAAGAGGAGAATATGAGGAAGAAGAGATGAGGAAGAGGAGAATATGAGGAAGAGGAGGAGATGAGGAAGACCACGGAGGCTTTATTCAAAGATCAGACATGAACTTTATTCAGGTTCTTCAGAATTACAGTCATTTAAAACAAAGAAGGAGCAGAGAGGAGCAGAGAGGAGTAGAGGAGGAGCAGAGAGGAGTAGAGGAGGAGCAGAGAGGAGTAGAGGAGCAGAGAGGAGCAGTGAGGAGTAGAGGAGGAGCAGAGAGGAGTAGAGGAGGAGCAGAGAGGAGTAGAGGAGCAGTGAAGAGATTGAATCTTCTACAGAAGTTAATTGTACTTCTGTAGATCTATAACTTCTAATAAGGTAAACATGAAGGAGGAGCAGGAGGAGGAGGAGGAGGAGCAGCGATGATCAGGTCTCTTGCAGGAGGAGCGGCTCTGACACCTCCTCTGGGCCTCTCTGAGACTGAACCTGATCACTCACTGTGTGCAGAGGAGGAGCTTCAGCTGGAGGAGGAGGAGCAGGAGGAGGAAGTAGAAGGGGAGGAAGAGGAGGAGCAGGAGGAGGAAGAGGAGGAGCAGGAAGAGGAAGTAGAGGAGGAGGAAGAGGAGTGACGAAAAGAGTACAGTTAGTCTGGACTGAGTGATGAAGACATGTTCAGGTGAGGAAGAGGAGGAGGAGGAGGAAGAGGAGGGGGGGTCATGTGACTCACAGCCGGGGATCTCGGTGAGCTCGCTGAGCGGCGGCACCGTCTCCAGAGTGTTGGCGTATTTCTTGGCCGCCTGCCGCTGAGCGTGACGAGCCTCGATCTCCTTCTTGGTCCTCGGGATGCGACATTTAAAGATGCAGCAGAGCGTGATGACTGGGGAGGGCGGGATTAACAGATTACCTCAGGATGACACTCAGATTAACAGATTACCTCAGGATGACACTCAGATTAACAGATTACCTCAGGATGACACTCAGATTAACAGATTACCTCAGGATGACACTCAGATTAACAGATTACCTCAGGATGACACCCAGATTAACAGAATACCTCAGGATAACACTCAGATTAACAGATTACCTCAGGATGACACTCAGATTAACAGATTACCTCAGGATGACACTCAGATTAACAGATTACCTCAGGATGACACTCAGATTAACAGAATACCTCAGGATGACACTCAGATTAACGGATTACCTCAGGATGACACTCAGATTAACAGATTACCTCAGGATGACACTCAGATTAACAGAATACCTCAGGATGACACTCAGATTAACGGATTACCTCAGGATGACACTCAGATTAATGGATTATCTCAGGATGACACTCAGATTAACAGATTATCTCAGGATGACACTCAGATTAACAGATTATCTCAGGATGACACTCAGATTAACAGATTGTCTCAAGATAACACACTCAGATGCACAGATTAGCTCAGGATGACAAGCACAGATTAACAGATTATCTCAGGGTGACACTCAGATTAACAGATTATCTCAGTAAAACACAGATTAACAGATTTAGTCACAACAGATTTAATCCCCTTAATCTAGGCCGGATAAAGGGGATTAACTGACCCACAGCTAATCTGGATTAAGGGATTAACTGACTCACAGCTAATCTGGATTAAGGGATTAACTGACCCACAGCTAATCTGGATTAAGGGATTAACTGACTCACAGCTAATCTGGATTAAGGGATTAACTGACCCACAGCTAATCTGGATTAAGGGATTAACTGACTCACAGCTAATCTGGATTAAGGGATTAACTGACCCACAGCTAATCTGGATTAAGGGATTAACTGACCCACAGCTAATCTGGATTAAGGGATTAACTGACTCACAGCTAATCTGGATTAAGGGATTAACTGACCCACAGCTAATCTGGATTAAGGGATTAACTGACCCACAGCTAATCTGGATTAAGGGATTAACTGACTCACAGCTAATCTGGATTAAGGGATTAACTGACCCACAGCCAACACGAACACAGAGAAGATGCCGATGACTTGCCACAGACGAAGCCCCCAGAACACGACGGTCTCTGAGGTCACGGGGTCGGGCTTCTTGGGGGGGTCTGTTGGCAAGAGCTGCACACACACACACACACACACACACACACACACACACACACACACACACACACACACACACACACACACACACACACACACACACACACACACACACACACACACACCATGAAGTGAAAACACATCGTTTCTTTTGCTTTTCATTCCAGAAGTTTCATGTTTCCCGTCTGCTATGATGATGGTGATGATGATGATGGTGATGATGATGATGATGATGATGATGATGATGATGATGATGATGACGAGGACGAGGACGAGGACGAGGGTGAGGAGGAGGAGGAGGAGGAGGAGGAGGATGATGAGGATGAGGAGGAGGAGGAGGATTATGACGAGGACGAGGACGAGGACGATGAGGATGAGGATGACGATGGCGATGACGAGGACGAGGACGAGGACGAGGACGAGGATGAGCATGATGACGAGGACGAGGACGAGGACGAGGACGAGGACGAGGACGAGGACGAGGACGAGGAGGAGGAGGAGGAGGAGGAGGAGGAGGAGGAGGAGGAGGAGGAGGAGGACGATGAGGATGAGGATGAGGATGAGGACGAGGACGAGGACGAGGACGAGGACGAGGACGAGGACGAGGACGATGACGATGACGATGACGATGACGATGGCGATGACGAGGACGAGGACGAGGACGAGGACGAGGATGAGCATGATGACGAGGACGAGGACGAGGACGAGGACGAGGACGAGGACGAGGACGAGGACGAGGACGACGAGGAGGAGGAGGAGGAGGAGGAGGAGGAGGAGGAGGAGGAGGAGGAGGATGATGAGGATGAGGATGAGGATCCCCCGGCGCTCCAGCCTGATATTGATCGTAACACTCGTTGTTTTCCTTGAAGCCACAAACGACCGTCAGACGAGGAAAAATCGTTTTGTTTCTGAGAAAACGATGACGACGTGAGAGGAGAGCAGATGAGGAGACATGAGGCTCTGATGAGAAACACTGTTGTGAGGAAGCGACCAGAGAGGAAAAGCCTTCAGGTCGTCTCGTTGCCGTCGGCAACAGCAGTTCAAGAGAAGGTCGTGTTCTTTGTTCTCGTGTTTTCTATTATTTCTTTATTAGTTTGTTTTTATTTTACCAACAACATTTTTTTCATTGTTATTCCTGGAGAACATCCTGGAGAAGATCCTGGAGAAGATTCCTGGAGAAGGTCCTGGAGAAGACTCCTAGATGGGATACTTGAGAAGATCCTGGACAGGGTCCTGGAAAAGATCCTGGAAAAGATCCTGGAGAAGGTTCCAGACCTCTTTTACATAATGTCACAGTTTCAGAAAGGTTTTTCCACAGCAACAGTTTGAAAATGGTGTCCGTCTCCACGGAAACGGCAGAAACACTGAAAACAATGTCATTTCCATGTTGGTCCACTAGTTGGCGCTGTTGTTAGTTTTAGTCCTGAAAGCAATGACGGGGTGGCGCACGGAGCGTTTTCAAATAGTCTACTGCTACATTTCTATGTTCTACGTCTTCTTCTGTGGTGTTTGGTGAGTCACAGCGCCTCTAAAGGCCTGGCGGGTTACTGCAGGTCCTGAAGCCTCCTGACGAGTTCATAGAGACAAGTTCATAGTGACGAGTTCCTAGTGATGAGTTCATAGTGACGAGTTCATAGAGACGTGTTCATAGAGACGAGTTCATAGTGACGAGTTCATAGAGACGAGTTCATAGTGACGAGTTCCTAGTGATGAGTTCATAGTGACGAGTTCATAGAGACGAGTTCATAGAGACGAGTTCATAGAGACGAGTTCATAGTGACGAGTTCATAGAGACGTGTTCATAGAGACGAGTTCATAGAGACGTGTTCATAGAGACGAGTTCATAGTGACGAGTTCATAGAGACGAGTTCATAGAGACGAGTTCATAGAGACGAGTTCATAGTGACGAGTTCATAGAGACGTGTTCATAGAGACGAGTTCATAGAGACGAGTTCATAGAGACGTGTTCATAGAGACGAGTTCATAGAGACGTGTTCATAGAGACGAGTTCATAGAGACGAGTTCATAGAGACGAGTTCATAGAGACGAGTTCATAGAGACGAGTTCATAGTGACGAGTTCATAGTGACGAGTTCATAGAGACGTGTTCATAGAGACGAGTTCATAGAGACGTGTTCATAGAGACGTGTTCATAGAGACGAGTTCATAGAGACGTGTTCATAGAGACGAGTTCATAGAGACGTGTTCATAGAGACGAGTTCATAGAGACGAGTTCATAGAGACGAGTTCATAGAGACGTGTTCATAGAGACGAGTTCATAGAGACGTGTTCATAGAGACGAGTTCATAGAGACAAGTTCCTAGAGACGTGTTCATAGAGACGAGTTCATAGAGACGTGTTCATAGTGACGAGTTCATAGAGACGTGTTCATAGAGACGTGTTCATAGAGACGAGTTCATAGAGACGTGTTCATAGAGACGTGTTCATAGAGACGAGTTCATAGAGACGAGTTCATAGTGACGAGTTGTTTTTCTCAGGATTTTGGTCTTGAATCGTCTCTGAGGAACATTTTTCCAAGAATCACATTGGTTTCCTGTCGTCCTTCTGTCACAGGCTGGTTTCAATGAATGGATGAATGAATGGATGAATGAATGGATGAATGAATGGATGAATGAATGGATGAATGGATGAATGACAGAATGAAAGAAAGAATGACAGAATGAAGAAGTGTTGCTGGTCTCAAGCGTCACCCGACACTCCGGTCCTGACGACTTCCTGCTCTGGACGTAAACAACAAGGAACAAAGGCCATAAATCACCTGCGGGAGCTTCTTCCTGTAACTGACGGAGGAGATGGAGGAGGAGGAGGAGGAGGAGGAGGAGGAGTAGGAGGACGAGGAGGAGACCGAGGAGACCGAGGAGACGGAGGAGACGGAGGACAAGGAGGAGACGGAGGAGGAGGAGGAAGAGGAGGCGGAGGAGATGGAGGAGGAGGAGGATGAGGAAGAGATGGAGGAGACGGAGGAGGAGATGGAGGAGGAGGAGACGGAGGAGACGTGTGGGAGGTCTTACCTCCGGGTCGGGGATCTGGGAAAAGACGGAGGAGCAGCAGTGACAAAGCAGCAGGAGCTCAAGTGGACGTCCCATCATCTCTCCCTGTGTCTGCGCCTGCGTCCTCCTGTTCCTCCTCCTCCTGCTCCTCCTCCTCCTGCTAATTCTCCTCCTGCTCCTCCTGCTGCTCCTACGTCAGCAGTGTTCAGGTCCGGGGAGTCGGGAGTCCAGGCGGTGCTGCTGCAGGTTTGCTCCCATGGCCGAGTGTAGGAGGAGGTGGAGGTCCTCCTCCTCCACCTCCTCCTCCTCCACCTCCTCCTCCAGCCAGCCGGCATGAATTAATTAAAGCGGTGGTGTGGGTTACAGCCGGCTGGCCTGGCGGCGGGGGAGGGGAGCAGGAGGCGTCTTTATGACCCGGACACTGATCGTCGTCCACTCGGTCACATCCGTTACCATGACGACGGGGTGGGGTGGGGGGGCGGGTGGGGGGGGGGGGGGGGGGGGGGGGAGGGGGGGTTGGGGGGGATGCTCTCCGAAACTTTTTTATTCCAGAAACAAGTGAGAAGCGAAAAATACAGGTCTGCACACTGAACCCTGTGGAACGCCATCATTCACTCAGGATCTGCAGTGACCCCCCCCACCCCCCTCCACCTCCACCCACCCCCCCCCCCCTCCACCTCCACCCACCCCTCCACCTCCACCCACCCCTCCACCCGCCTCCAGCAGCATTAGAAAGGAAATCTGCTTGGCTGATTTTGAATTCAGTCACTTAGACTTCCAGCTCTGATCTGTGTGTGTGTGTGTGTGTGTGTGTGTGTGTGTGTGTGTGTGTGTGTGTGTGTGTGTGTGTGTGTGTGTGTGTGTGTGTGTGTGTGTGTGTGTGTGTGTGTGTGTGTGTGCACGTGTTTTTCAGGTGTTTACAAAAAATTTTTTTTTAATCTGAAGCGTGACAACGACTCTCCGCCCCTTCTGTGTTATTATTATTATTATTATTGTTGTTGTTGTTGTTGAAGACAGTTTGGAGACAGTCTGTCAGGTGACTGGTGAGGATGACCTCTGACCTCTGCCCCCCCCCCACCCCCCCCCATTAGTTTATTTCTACTTACTGTAAATGAGCACATTAGGAAATGTTGTTTATTTTCTTTGCATTACATGTAAATGAGGCGCGGCTGAATGGAGCCTCAGAGCCTGAGGTCGTTCCTGGGGGCGGAGCCTGGGTGGCTCCTGGGGGCGGAGCCTGGGTGGCTCCCTGTCCAGGGGGCGGTGCCTGGGTGGCTCCAGGGGGCGGAGCCTCAGTGTCTCCCCAGGCTAACTTTAACCTGCTGCTCTGTTGACTTTAGTTCCTGGACGGCGGCAGGAAGCAGGACGAGGGAATACCTCTGAGTACCTCTGAGTACCTCTGAATACCTCTGAGTACCTCTGAGTACCTCTGAATACCTCTGAGTACCTCTGAATACCTCTGAGTACCTCTGAGTACCTCTGAATACCTCTGAGTACCTCTGAATGCCTCTGAATACCTCTGAGTACCTCTGAGTACCTCTGAATACCTCTGAATGCCTCTGAGTACCTCTGAGTACCTCTGAATGCCTCTGAGTACCTCTGAATGCCTCTGAGTACCTCTGAATACCTCTGAATGCCTCTGAGTACCTCTGAATGCCTCTGAGTACCTCTGAATACCTCTGAATACCTCTGAGTACCTCTGAAGGCCTCTGAGTACCTCTGAATGCCTCTGAGTACCTCTGAATGCCTCTGAGTACCTCTGAGTACCTCTGAATACCTCTGAATGCCTCTGAGTACCTCTGAATGCCTCTGAGTACCTCTGAATACCTCTGAATGCCTCTGAGTACCTCTGAATACCTCAGAGTACCTCAGAGTACCTCAGAGTACTGGAGAAAGGATCCTTTCACAGCCGGAATGACAAACAGGTGAGGCTGTTTACACAAGTGTGTTTGTTTTTCTGACTTATTGGGCCTTTAGGATTAAGCCCCGCCCCCTGATGACGCTGCGGCACAACAACCTGGAAGCTGTTTGGCCGAGACGCGTTTATTCTGGAGTGACGACACCGTGACCGCGGGACGACGATGGTCCCGGCGTGAGACGTGAGACGTGAGGGGACAAACAGTGTCCCCGGTCTGATGATGTCACCGCCTGGTGGGACACCGTCCCATCAGTCGCCTCCACCTGTCCTGCAGAGGTTCGATCTGCCGCCTCCACCTGTCCCCCACCTCTGTCCTCCAGCTGTCCCCCACCTATGTCCTTCACCTGTCCTCCACCGCTGTCCCCCTCTGTCCTCCACCTCTGTCCTTCACCTGTCCCCCACCTCTGTCCTCCACCTATCCTCCACCTCTATCCCCCTCTGTCCTTCACCTGTCCCCCACCTCATTCGTCCACCTCTGTCCCCCTCTGTCACCACCTCATTCCTCCACCTCTGTCCCCCGCCTCTGTCCTCCACCTCTGTCCTCCACACAGGCGCCTCTGTTTCCCTCCAGCATAAAGCTCTTCTTCATCGTGTCCTGATATTTCTGTCTCGCGGCTCGTCTCCGTCCAGCAGAGACCTGCAGCCTCCTGGAAGCTCCGCCGTGGTGAGAGACACTCGGCCAGGACTTTAAATTAAGCGTGATGTTTTGTTTTGGGGGGTGGAGGGGGTGGAGGAGGGGGTGGAGGGGGGGGGACTGTAAATATTCCTGAGAGTTCATAGACGATCGGTGTCCTCCAGAGGACAGACAAGGAGGAAGAAGACCAGTTCAATTTGACTTTAATTTCCAGCTGAAGAGAAGAAGAGGCTGCCAGTGAAGCTCCGCCTCCTCGTGGGTGGGGGTGGGGGGGGGGGGGGTCAGAGGTCAGAGAGGTGCCAACTGCAGGCCGCCTTCACTCCTCCTCCTGCTCCTCCTGCTGCTCCTCCTCCTGCTCCTCCCTGTGCAGGAGTCAAACACACAACTCCAATCAGGAAACTCTGGTCCCGTTTCCATGACAACGTCACCTCAAGCGATAAACAAAGTGTCGTTTCCACGGCAACAGCAGCAGCAGACACACTGACACCATGTGGTTAGTCTGCCGGGCCACAGGAGGCGCTGTGACGGTCCACCATGGAGGTGGGCAGCGACAGGCTCCGCCTCCTCCGGCCTCTGCAGGAAGGAAGTGAGCAAGGCGGCGGCCTTACACACTTCAAAGGTCAGGGAAAGTCAGGGAAGGTCAGTAAAGGTCACTAGAGGTCACCGCGGTGCTGGAACCGTGCAGAACTCCTGGTCACTGGTTCTGTTCGGGCTCCGACAGAATCGTGTTCCTGAACCACACGAGGAGGAAGTGGGAGAGAACTGGGAATTTCCCAGTGGGAATTTCCCAGGAGGGCTGAACTCCGTCAGCATGTCGGCCGTTTGGTTCAAGTGAAGCTCTGGAGTCTGAAGCTGGACGGCAGCAGGTGAGGGGGGTGTGTGTGTGTGTGTGTGTGTGTGTGTGTGTGTGTGTGTGTGTGTGTGTGTGTGTGTGTGTGTGTGTGTGTGTGTGTGTGTGTGTGTGTGTGTGTGACGGTACATGTTAGTGTCACACTCACATCAGAGCCAAACTGAGCTCCGCTGCAGGAAGTACCAGCTTGTGACCCAACCTGGAAACCACCCTGAAAACACACACACACACACACACACACACACACACACACACACACACACACACTGTAGTCAGTAATCTGATTACAGCGACCCCAGCTGAGGGAGTGAAGCAGCCTAAATACCCTGAAGGCATCAATCCTGGGTTCATGTCGCCATCTGGTGGAGAAAGTCCTGAACTGCAGGCTCTGGTCCGGCCGTCCTCTGCTTCCTGGTGAAACACCGTGGGGGGGGGCAGGGTCAGGGAGGGGGGCGGGGCCAGATGAAGCGTCTCAGTAACTGTGTACTCTAGTGTGTATCCTGGTTTGTACTCTAGTTTGTACTCTAGTTTGTTCTTTGTGACGCTGCAGCTCTTTGATCTCTCCTCTTGCCGTCTGGACGGCGCCGCTCAGCCTCTGGTTCCTGCTGGACGCTGGTCCCTCAGCCAGCTGCTTCTGTCTCTCACACACACACACACACACACACACACACACACACACACACACACACACACACACACACACACACACACACACACACACACGTGCGCGGTGTCTGGTGGGCGGGGCTAGGTTTGGCGGGCGGTGTTTCGGTGGGCGTGTCCTGACCAGCAGGGCGGTCACCAGCTCGTCGTCATGCCGACACTTGCGCAGCAGCGTGCAGACCTGCTCCTTCAGGACCTGGACCTCCCGGGCCAGGGTCTGGTTCCGGGCCCCCGAGGCCCCCAGCTTCTTCTTCAGCTCCTCGTGGTCGCGGAGGAGCAGCCGGTGTTCGGCGGCGGTCCTCTGGGGGCGGAGACAGCGGAGACGGACGTCAGCGGGACGGCGGCGGGGACTCGGGGACTCGTGGACTCGGGGACTCCAGGCACCTCCAGCGCCTCCCGTCTCTCCTTGTCCACTGTCCGGATGTGACAGAGGTTCCTGTCCTCTGGGGGACGTCTGGCCGGGGGGACGCTCAGCTGCTGCTCCAGCTCCTGGAAGACTAGGGGGAAGACTAGAGACTAGGAGGAAGACTAGGAGGAAGACTAGAGACTGGGAGGAAGACTAGGAGGAAGACTAGAGACTAGGAGGAAGACTAGGAGGAAGACTAGAGACTGGGAGGAAGACTAGGAGGAAGACTAGAGACTAGGAGGAAGACTAGGAGGAAGACTAGGAGGAAGACTAGAGACTGGGAGGAAGACTAGGAGGAAGACTAGAGACTAGGAGGAAGACTAGGAGGAAGACTAGGGGGAAGACCAGGAGGAAGACTAGAGACTAGGAGGAAGACTAGGAGGAAGACTAGAGACTGGGAGGAAGACTAGGAGGAAGACTAGAGACTAGGAGGAAGACTAGGAGGAAGACTAGGGGGAAGACCAGGAGGAAGACTAGAGACTAGGAGGAAGACTAGGAGGAAGACTAGAGACTGGGAGGAAGACTAGGAGGATGACTAGAGACTAGGACGAAGACTAGGGGGAAGACCAGGAGGAAGACTAGAGACTAGGACGAAGACTAGGGGGAAGACCAGGAGGAAGACTAGAGACTAGGAGGAAGACTAGGAGGAAGACTAGAGACTAGGAGGAAGACTAGGAGGAAGACTCCTGGCACCTCCTTCTCGCTCCTCTTCTAGTTTCTTCTTCAGAAGTTTTATCTCGAAGTTTTTGTCGCTCAGCAGTTTGAAGAGGCGGCTGTTCTCCTCCTGCACCTCCTTCAGAGCCTGGACCTCCTCCTGGACCTCCTTCAGAGCCTGGACCTCCTCCTGGACCTCCTTCAGAGCCCGACTCTCCTCCTGCACCTCCTTCAGAGCCTGGACCTCCTCCTGCACCTCCTTCAGAGCCTGGACCTCCTCGTGGACCTCCTTCAGAGCCTGGACCTCCTCCTGCACCTCCTTCAGAGCCTGGACCTCCTCCTGGGACTCCCTGACAAGAGGAACACCTGCATCAGCCTACCTCCTCCTCAGCACCTCCTCCTCTCTACACCCTCCTCTCCACCTCCTCCTCTCCTCCTGCTCAGCACCTCCTCCTCAGCACCTCCTCCTCTCCTCCTCCTCAGCACCACTTCCTCTCCTCCTGCTCAGCACCTCCTCCTCTCCACCTCCTCCTCTCCACCTCCCCCTCAGCACCTCCTCCTCTCCACCTCCTCCTCTCCACCTCCTCCTCTCCACCTCCTCCTCTCCACCTCCTCCTCAGTACCTCCTCCTCTCCACCTCCTCCTCAGCACCTCCTCCTCTCCACCTCCTCCTCTCCACCTCCTCCTCAGCACCACTTCCTCTCCTCCTGCTCAGCACCTCCTCCTCTCCACCTCCTCCTCTCCACCTCCTCCTCAGCACCTCCTCCTCTCCACCTCCTCCTCTCTACCTCCTCCTCAGCACCTCCTCCTCTCTACACCCTCCTCTCCACCTCCTCCTCTCCTCCTGCTCAGCACCTCCTCCTCAGCACCTCCTCCTCTCCTCCTCCTCAGCACCACTTCCTCTCCTCCTGCTCAGCACCTCCACCTCTCCACCTCCCCCTCAGCACCTCCTCCTCTCCACCTCCTCCTCTCCACCTCCTCCTCAGTACCTCCTCCTCTCCACCTCCTCCTCTCCACCTCCTCCTCAGCACCACTTCCTCTCCTCCTGCTCAGCACCTCCTCCTCTCCACCTCCTCCTCAGCACCTCCTCCTCTCCACCTCCTCCTCTCTACCTCCTCCTCAGCACCTCCTCCTCAGCACCTCCTCAGCTCAGGTGGACTCACCTGTCTTCTACTGTCTTCTGCTTCTTCCTCTCCTCTTTTCTTCTGTCCTGCTGCTGTTGGAGCTTCAGGAACTGGAGCTGCAGCCTCGTCATGTCCCCCTGCTGGTCCATCGCCGGTACTGCAGCCAGCAGGACACCAGAGGAACTCACAGTCTGCAAGTACTAGTTCATACTATTAACCGTTAATAGGACCAGTATTAGTTGTTAAAGTACTAGTTCATACTATTAACCGTTAATAAGACCAGTATTAGTTGTTAAAGTACTAGTTCATACTATTAACCGTTAATAGGACCAGTATTAGTTGTTAAAGTACTAGTTCATACTATTAACCGTTAATAAGACCAGTATTAGTTGTTAAAGTACTAGTTCATACTCTTAACCGTTAATAAGACCAGTATTAGTTGTTAAAGTACTAGTTCATACTATTAACCGTTAATAAGACCAGTATTAGTTGTTAAAGTACTAGTTCATACTATTAACCGTTAATAGGACCAGTATTAGTTGTTAAAGTACTAGTTCATACTATTAACCGTTAATAAGACCAGTATTAGTTGTTAAAGTACTAGTTCATACTCTTAACCGTTAATAAGACCAGTATTAGTTGTTAAAGTACTAGTTCATACTATTAACCGTTAATAAGACCAGTATTAGTTGTTAAAGTACTAGTTCATACTATTAACCGTTAATAAGACCAGTATTAGTTGTTAAAGTACTAGTTCATACTATTAACCGTTAATAAGACCAGTATTAGTTGTTAAAGTACTAGTTCATACTATTAACCGTTAATAAGACCAGTATTAGTTGTTAAAGTACTAGTTCATACTCTTAACCGTTAATAAGACCAGTATTAGTTGTTAAAGTACTAGTTCATACTATTAACCGTTAATAAGACCAGTATTAGTTGTTAAAGTACTAGTTCATACTATTAACCGTTAATAAGACCAGTGTTAGTTGTTAAAGTACTAGTTCATACTATTAACCGTTAATAAGACCAGTATTAGTTGTTAAAGTACTAGTTCATACTATTAACCGTTAATAAGACCAGTATTAGTTGTTAAAGTACTAGTTCATACTATTAACCGTTAATAAGACCAGTGTTAGTTGTTAAAGTACTAGTTCATACTATTAACCGTTAATAAGACCAGTGTTAGTTGTTAAAGTACTAGTTCATACTATTAATCATTAAAAAGACCAATATTAGTTGTTAAAGTACTAGTTCATACTATTAACCGTTAATAAGACCAGTGTTAGTTGTTAAAGTACTAGTTCATACTATTAACCGTTAATAAGACCAGTGTTAGTTGTTAAAGTACTAGTTCATACTATTAACCGTTAATAAGACCAATATTAGTTGTTAAAGTACTAGTTCATACTATTAACCGTTAATCAGACCAGTGTTAGTTGTTAAAGTACTAGTTCATACTATTAACCGTTAATAAGACCAGTATTAGTTGTTAAAGTACTAGTTCATACTATTAACCGTTAATAAGACCAGTATTAGTTGTTAAAGTACTAGTTCATACTATTAATCGTTAATAAGACCAGTGTTAGTTGTTAAAGTACTAGTTCATACTATTAATCGTTAATAAGACCAGTGTTAGTTGTTAAAGTACTAGTTCATACTATTAACCGTTAATAAGACCAGTGTTAGTTGTTAAAGTACTAGTTCATACTATTAACCGTTAATAAGACCAGTGTTAGTTGTTAAAGTACTAGTTCATACTATTAACCGTTAATAAGACCAGTATTAGTTGTTAAAGTACTAGTTCATACTCTTAACCGTTAATAAGACCAGTATTAGTTGTTAAAGTACTAGTTCATACTATTAACCGTTAATAAGACCAGTATTAGTTGTTAAAGTACTAGTTCATACTATTAACCGTTAATAGGACCAGTATTAGTTGTTAAAGTACTAGTTCATACTATTAACCGTTAATAAGACCAGTATTAGTTGTTAAAGTACTAGTTCATACTCTTAACCGTTAATAAGACCAGTATTAGTTGTTAAAGTACTAGTTCATACTATTAACCGTTAATAAGACCAGTGTTAGTTGTTAAAGTACTAGTTCATACTATTAACCGTTAATAAGACCAGTATTAGTTGTTAAAGTACTAGTTCATACTATTAACCGTTAATAAGACCAGTATTAGTTGTTAAAGTACTAGTTCATACTATTAACCGTTAATAAGACCAGTGTTAGTTGTTAAAGTACTAGTTCATACTATTAACCGTTAATAAGACCAGTATTAGTTGTTAAAGTACTAGTTCATACTATTAACCGTTAATAAGACCAGTATTAGTTGTTAAAGTACTAGTTCATACTATTAACCGTTAATAAGACCAGTATTAGTTGTTAAAGTACTAGTTCATACTATTAACCGTTAATAAGACCAGTATTAGTTGTTAAAGTACTAGTTCATACTCTTAACCGTTAATAAGACCAGTATTAGTTGTTAAAGTACTAGTTCATACTATTAACCGTTAATAAGACCAGTGTTAGTTGTTAAAGTACTAGTTCATACTATTAACCGTTAATAAGACCAGTGTTAGTTGTTAAAGTACTAGTTCATACTATTAATCATTAAAAAGACCAATATTAGTTGTTAAAGTACTAGTTCATACTATTAACCGTTAATAAGACCAGTGTTAGTTGTTAAAGTACTAGTTCATACTATTAACCGTTAATAAGACCAGTGTTAGTTGTTAAAGTACTAGTTCATACTATTAACCGTTAATAAGACCAATATTAGTTGTTAAAGTACTAGTTCATACTATTAACCGTTAATCAGACCAGTGTTAGTTGTTAAAGTACTAGTTCATACTATTAACCGTTAATAAGACCAGTATTAGTTGTTAAAGTACTAGTTCATACTATTAACCGTTAATAAGACCAGTATTAGTTGTTAAAGTACTAGTTCATACTATTAATCGTTAATAAGACCAGTGTTAGTTGTTAAAGTACTAGTTCATACTATTAACCGTTAATAAGACCAGTGTTAGTTGTTAAAGTACTAGTTCATACTATTAACTGTTAAAAAGACCAGTGTTAGTTGTTAAAGTACTAGTTCATACTATTAACCGTTAATAAGACCAGTATTAGTTGTTAAAGTACTAGTTCATACTATTAACCGTTAATAAGACCAGTATTGGTTGTTAAAGTACTAGTTCATACTATTAACCGTTAATAAGACCAGTATTGGTTGTTAAAGTACTAGTTCATACTATTAACCGTTAATAAGACCAGTATTAGTTGTTAAAGTACTAGTTCATACTATTAACCGTTAATAAGACCAGTATTAGTTGTTAAAGTACTAGTTCATACTATTAACTGTTAAAAAGACCAATATTAGTTGTTAAAGTACTAGTTCATACTATTAACTGTTAAAAAGACCAATATTAGTTGTTAAAGTACTAGTTCATACTATTAACCGTTAATAAGACCAGTATTAGTTGTTAAAGTACTAATTCACACTATTAAATATTAAAAAGTACCATTATTAGTTGTTAAAGTAGTAATTAACAATTAACCGTTAATAAGTTAAATATTAGTTGTTAAAGTACTAGTTCACACGATTAAATGTTAATAAGTACCAATATTAGTTGCTAAAGTACTAATTAACAATTAACCGTTAATAAGTTAAATATTAGTCTTGAAGTACTAATTCACACAATTAACCGTTAATAAGTTAAATATTAGTTGTTAAAGTACTAATTCACACAATTAACCGTTAATAAGTTAAATATTAGTCGTTAAAGTACTAATTCACACAACTAACCGTGAATAAGTTAAATATTAGTCGTTAAAGTACTAATTAACCCCATTAACCGTTACTAAGTACCAGTATTAGTTGTTAAAGTACTAATTAACACATTAACCGTTACTAAGTAGCAGTATTAGTTGTTAAAGTACTAATTAACACATTAACCGTTACTAAGTACTAGTATTAGTTGTTAAAGTACTAATTAACACATTAACCGTTACTAAGTACCAGTATTAGTTGTTAAAGTACTAATTAACACATTAACCGTTACTAAGTACCAGTATTAGTTGTTAAAGTACTAATTAACACATTAACCGTTACTAAGTACCAGTATTAGTTGTTAAAGTACTAATTAACACATTAACCGTTACTAAGTACTAGTATTAGTAGAAGTACTGACCAGAGTCTCACGTTCTTCTAGAAAAACGTCACAAACGTTCAGAAGAACGTCTCGCGGCGGTTTGAGGTTGAAATCTAGATCCTGAGGAACAAAGCGACTCCGCCGGGATTTTAATCCGAACGACGACGAGATTAAAACTGTGAAAACCGCAGCAGGTCCTGGAAGATCCTGGAAGGTCCTGGAAGTTTCTAATCCGAGTTCATGACTGAAGCGGAAGAAGAACCGAGTTTCACATCAACTCACCTTCTGTCGCTTCTTCTGCTCCGAGACCTCCTTCTACTCTCTCTCTCTCTCTCTCTCTCTCGCACGCTCCCGTTTCCATGGTAACGCGTCAACACGGTTCAACTCCTGCGGGACCCGCAGCGTCACTGGAGACTGAGGCAACAGCAACAATGAGAATAACAGGGTGTGTGTGTGTGTGTGTGTGTGTGTGTGTGTGTGTGTGTGTGTGTGTGTGTGTGTGTGTGTGTGTGTGTGTGTGTGTGTGTGTGTGTGTGTGTGTGTGTGTGTGTGTGTGTGTGTGTGTGTGTGTGTGTGTGTGTGTGTGTGTGTGTGTGTGTGTGTGTGTGTGTGTGTGTGTGTTCGTCACGTGAGAATAAAACTTGACGAACAAAAAAAGACAGAATCACATTTTAATTCTATTTTATTTGAAGATGAAAGTCAAATTCGAAAAATCCTAAAAGGTGCACGACCCTGAGGTCAAAGGTCAGAGACGTGACCCTGAGGCCACAACCCTGAGGTCAAAGGTCAGAGACGTGACCCTGAGGCCACGACCCTGAGGTCAAAGGTCAGAGACGTGACCCTGAGGTCACAACCCTGAGGTCAAAGGTCAGAGACGTGACCCTGAGGCCACAACCCTGAGGTCAAAGGTCAGAGACGTGACCCCTGAGGTCACGACCCCGACGGAGTCAAAGGTCAGACCTTCCGTCTGCGACTTAACATCAGATAAACATAAAAAAAAAATAATAATAATTTAAGCGTTTAATGATGAGACTGAGGGGATTATTTTTTGTGGCTCTTCAGAATAAAGTTCGTCTGTTTCGGGAAACGTCGGATTGAAAACGAGCTCAAAGTTCAAAGTCGTTGGTTTTGGCAGAAGAAAGAAGAAAAGCCTCGTCTTTTCAGAAACGATCCTCCGGGACGTGGCGGAAACAAATCGCAGCGTCTCGGCGAGTGACGGAGTGAAGCAACAGGAAACGCCGCGCCGGCGGGGCTTTCATTCGCTCGCACACACATTTCAGAATAAGAGCGCACAGTCAGAGGTCAGAGGTCAGAGGTCGGCGGCGCTCCGTCACTTCGGCTTCACGGCCTTCTGCTCCTCCGCGGGCTTCACCACGTACTCCCGGTACATGGAGTACAGCACGCCTGCAGGCCAGAGGGCAGAGGTCAATGTGTGTGTGTGGGGCAGAGGTCAGAGGTCAGAGGTCAACACGTACCCACAGTCATGGCTCCCACCACGAAGCCCTGAGCCGCCACTCGCATGTGGATCAGGTGAACCGACATCTTGGTGTCGCCGCGGCTCTTCAGCTTCCACAGCCGGTAGCCGACGATGGCGAGGAACCCCGCCATACCTGCACACACACACACACACACACACAATTAAGCAGGGTGTGTGTGTGTGTGTGTGTGTGTGTGTGTGCGTGTGTGTGTGTCTCACCAATGGGAACGAACGGGTTCTCCTTCGCTTTCCGAATGAACTTGGAGTCATTTTCCTCGTAGGTGGACATGACGGCTGAAACAACCAGAGATCAAAGGTCAGATGAGATCAAAGGTCGGATGAGGTCAAAGGTTCCGGCCGGGTCGGCGGCGGTGCTTCCTGCTGTGAACGTGTGAATTCAGAGGTGAGAAACGCCGACGCGCCGTTTTGTGTTTTTGTCACCGTAATAACGATCAAACTTGATGGTTTTATTTTGACAGTCACAATAATAACAATCCAACTTGGTAGTTTTATTTTGACAGTCACCATAATAATGAACAAACTTGGTGGTTTTATTTTGACAGTCACCATAATAACGATCAAACTTGGTAGTTTTATTTTGACAGTCACCGTAATAACGATCAAACTTGGTGGTTTTATTTTGACAGTCACCATAATAATGAACAAACTTGGTAGTTTTATTTTGACAGTCACCACTTGAGACTCTGCTCCTGTTGATACTGTTTTATAGTTTTATAGTTTTTATTGCCTGATAGTTCCCTCGTCTCCATGGCGACTCTCTGTCCCTCAGAGGAAGTCGACTTGAGACGTCACGTGACCTGAGGAACCAGGACGTCTCATCGGGTCACGTGACCTGAGGAACCAGGATCCAGTCACACGTTTTGCTCTTAGAACCAGCGGAACGTCTCCGAGTGTTTCTGTCACTTCAAGATTCCACACATCTGTTGTCCTAAATGATGATGATGATGATGGTGATTCACTCAACCACAAAACCGAAGAGTGACGATAAGAAACAGCGTTTTGTACAAACATCACTTTGTGATGTTTGTAAATAAACGTCATACTTATAGATAAATAGTTTACAAACAATAAAGTAAATGAGAATAAAGCCGACTGTGACTCACTCAGGTGTCAGAGTCTGAGCAGCTTGTTAACAAGGATCCCAGGGTGGTTAACGAAACTAACTAAACTAAACTACACTACGGTATGCTATGCTAAGCTAAGCTACACTACACTACGCTATGCTAAGCTACACTACACTAAACTAAACTACAGTAAACTACACTACACTACAGTAAACTAAACTACAGTAAACTACACTACACTACAGTAAACTATACTACAGTAAACTACACTACAGTAAACTATACTACACTACAGTAAACTATACTACAGTAAACTACACTACAGTAAACTACACTACAGTAAACTATACTACACTACAGTAAACTACACTACAGTAAACTAAACTACAGTAAACTACACTACAGTAAACTACACTACAGTAAACTATACTACACTACAGTAAACTACACTACAGTAAACTAAACTACAGTAAACTATACTACACTACAGTAAACTACACTACACTACAGTAAACTATACTACACTACAGTAAACTACACTACAGTAAACTACACTACACTACAGTAAACTACACTACAGTAAACTAAACTACAGTAAACTACACTACACTACAGTAAACTACACTACAGTAAACTACACTACACTACAGTAAACTAAACTACAGTAAACTACACTACAGTAAACTACACTACACTACAGTAAACTACACTACAGTAAACTAAACTACACGCTGGTTAAATTAAATCAAACCAAGTTAAAATTAAATTAAACTAAATTAAATTAACCAGGAGACTAAACCAAACCCTGAAGGTTAACGAACTAAACTGATCTCAGATCAATACAGTCCTGGTTCCAACAGACCCGGTCCCCCCTCGGCCCCCCCGGTCCCCCCCGGACCCCCCGGGCCGTACTCACCGGAGGACCTGGACCCGGTACGGACTGGAGGAAGGAGCCGGACGATGTGACGGGATCCGCACGCACACAGGAAGTCAGCGGCCGGTTGCGTGACCCACGTGACCGACTGACGCAGGTTCTGACGTGATATTACGACGTGTCGCGTTCATGTGCAGGAGGAAATGTTGAAACTCGAGCAGAGGCTCCGCTGGTTTCCGGTCAAAAACATGAAGATAAACGACGTTCATGAGGTCACAAGATAGAAAAGAGAGAAAGCACGTGAGAGACACGCAAATAGACACGAAAATAAACACGCGAAGAGACACAATCAATAAAAAATGACCTCCGAACACCTAAAACTGAGGTACCATGAACGCACCATGCTTTGTGCTCTCTCTCTCTGTCTCTCTCTCCCTCTCTCTCTTTCTCTGTCTGATGTAACGCGCTCTTACGTCACACGAGGGCACGTTTCGGCCTCGTGCTCGTCGCCAAGAGAACAATCCGGAATGAAACGCAGTAAAACATAATTTCCTGTTATAAACTGATTCATGATATGATGTTTACAACCGTGTTTGTTCAGCAGGTCTGCTCTGGTAGAACCTTCTGAGGGGAGATCAAAGAATCAAAGAAAAATAAATACAACAAACGTTTTTGTTACGCTGATGAAACTTAAAAAAAAAAAACAAGCATATTTGGTGAACGAGGAAACTGTAAAGTCTGTAAAGGTTTTCAGGAGACCTGGTTCTCAGTGCTGCCCCCTGGAGGTCAGGGGGTTTTCAGGAGACCTGGTTCTCAGTGCTGCCCCCTGGAGGTCAGGAGGTTTTCAGGAGACTCCTTCCTTTCAATAGGCTCCTTCTGCTGCACTACTCTTTACTGCAAAACTACTAGTCTGAAGGTCCTCTACTACACTGAAGGTCCTTTACTACACTGAAGGTCTTTTACTAGTCTGAAGGTCCTCTACTACACTGAAGGTCCTTTACTACACTGAAGGTCTTTTACTAGTCTGAAGGTCCTTTACTACACTGAAGGTCTTTTACTACACTGAAGGTCCTCTACAACACTGAAGGTCCTTTACTAGTCTGAAGGTCTTCTACTACTCTGAAGGTCCTTTACTACACTGAAGGTCTTTTACTACACTGAAGGTCCTCTACAACACTGAAGGTCCTTTACTAGTCTGAAGGTCCTCTACTACTCTGAAGGTCCTTTACTAGTCTGAAGTCCTCTACTAGTCTGAAGGTCTTTTACTAGTCTGAAGTCCTCTACTACTCTGAAGGTCTTTTACTAGTCTGAAGGTCCTTTACTAGTCTGAAGTCCTCTACTACACTGAGGGTCTTTTACTAGTCTGAAGGTCCTTTACTAGTCTGAAGGTCTTCTACTAGTCTGAAGGTCCTTTACTAGTCTGAAGGTCTTCTACTACTCTGAAGGTCTTCCACTACTCTGAAGTGTGTGTGTGGGAGGACACCCTGGACACGGGGACATGAAGACATGGGGACAACCTGCATGCTGGATTTGAACCCAGGACCTTGCCACTGTGAAGCCAGAGCACTAACCACTGCTGTGATGCTGGGTTGTGTTTTCTGTGAAGGAGTGTTGTTGTTGTTGTTGTTGTTGTTGTTGTTCCTCTGCCTCCATACAAGGAGTTTCCCTCAATACTTGTGAAAAAACACTCATCCGGGTTTGTTTGTTTTCTCCCGTTCAGCCCAGCAGGGGGCGGCGCTGACTGGGTTCAATGTCGGTTGTTCAACATGCAGATGTTCTGGCAGATTCAGTGAGTTCACTTTATGCACACACACACACACACACACACACACACACACACACACACACACACACACACACACACACACACACACACACACACACACACACACACACACACACACACACACACACACACACACACACACACACAGATCGACACACCAGGTTATGTAAGACGACGTTGCGACACCAGAGAAGTAATCAAATCGATTGCCAGGTAGAAAATGTCCTCCAAACTGCAGATTGTGTCCAAATGTCCCCCCGCAGCAGGGTTCAGGTTCTACGAAGGTTCCACCGTCGGGAGCAGATCCGGGATCAGTCCAGATTCTCCCTATCAATACCAGAGAATGTCCTCGAGGGACGCCCGTCCACCGTCTCTAATGAGGACGAGTCAAACGCTTGTTTTGTCTTCCTGCTGAGGATCCTACAGGAAGAACTGATGTTTCCTGACTGTCTTTAGTCCCAAACGTCAGGGACAGAGGTGGACATCTGGCTTTGCTTTGGTGGGTTTCCTCCTCCCTCCTCCTCCTCCTCCTCCTCCTCCTCCTCCTCCTCCTCCTCCTCCTCTCTCCTGCTGCTTGACACACTTTATCTCAAGTTGAATAACCGTTATCGAACCATCAACTCTGGACGTGCAGCCGAGAGACACTGGAGATAAGGGTGTGTTTGCTCAGCGGTCCGTCTACATTCCGTCAACGTTTGGCCGAAACCGTGACTCTGCGTTTGTTATTTAGTTTTCTCGTTTCAGTCCAAACGTGTTTCCTGGTATCTCCTGCCGCTGCCTGGATGTGTGCCGCCCTCCCCCCCTCCCCGCCGTCACGTGGGACGCTGTCGTCAACCGTCTGGTTCTAATCTGCCTGCGACTAGTTCAGTGCGTCGGCGTCCGGGACCAGGTTCAGCTGGGCCAGGACCGGCTGGGACCCGAGGAGTCCAGAAGACAAACAAACAAACAAACGCGTCAGTCCAACAGCAACATTGTGAAAAAGAGGAGGATGTGTTCCATTAAAGTGTTCCATTGAAGTGTTCCATTGAAGTGCCGAGTCGGCGGTTCCAGGAAGGCTGATTACGTCACACCGGGTGGGGGGAGGGGCGACGGGGGCGTGTGGCAGTCTGGATCTGGACCTTGCATTGAGCTGTGAGCAGCCGAAGGACTTGGTCATGGTGATCCCGCTGATCCTGCTGATCCTGGCCGCCGCTCTCCTGGGGGGGCTGCACCTCCTCGGGGCCTTCCGCCGGCACCGTCCCGGAGAGCCCCCCCTGGACAAGGGCCCCATCCCCTGGCTCGGCCACGTCCTGGAGTTCCGCAGGGACACGCTGCAGTTCCTGGACAGGATGAGGAGGAAGCACGGGGACGTGTTCACGGTCCAGCTGGGGGGGTTCTACTTCACCTTCCTGCAGGACCCGCTGTCCTTCGGGGCCTTCACCAAGGAGAGCCGGGACAAGCTGGACTTCCACAGCTTCGCCAGAGACCTGGTGCGGAAAGTCTTCGGCTACGTCTCCATCCCCGAGGACGTGAAGATCCTGCACCTGTCCAGCAACAAGCACCTGAAGGGGGGCGGCCTGGAGGTCCTGACCCAGGCCATGATGAGCAACCTCCAGAACGTGATGCTGCACCCGCTGGGCCCGGAGCCCGGGGGCCGCTGGAGGGACGACAGCCTCTTCCTGTTCAGCTACAACGTGGTCTTCAGGGCCGGGTACCTCTCCCTGTTCGGCAACCAGCCCGGGGAACCGGACGAGGCCCGGGACCGGGACCGCGCCGAGTCGCAGGCCCTGTTCGACGAGTTCCGCAAGTACGACCAGCTCTTCCCCAACCTGGCCTACGGCGTCCTCCCCCCCGGGGCAGCGGGTGGAGGCGGGGAGGCTGAAGACCCACTTCTGGGGCGCCCTGTCCACGCGCAAGTTGAAGGCCAGGGACAACATCAGCCGCTGGGTGTGGGACATGCAGCAGACCAAGGAGGAGCTGGGCATGGACCCGTCCATGATCGACCGCTACATGTTCGTCCTCCTGTGGGCCTCGCAGGGCAACACCGGGCCGTCCTCCTTCTGGCTGCTCCTCTTCCTCATGAAGCACCCGGACGCCATGGCCGCCGTCAAGCGGGAGGTGGACCGCGTCCTGAGCGAGTCCGGGCAGCGCGTCCGGCCCGGCGGGCCCCCGGTGGACCTGACCCGCGAGATGCTGGCGAAGACCCCCGTCCTGGACAGCATCGTGGAGGAGACCCTGCGGCTCACCGCCGCGCCGCTCCTCACCCGCGCCGTGATGGTGGACATGACCATCAAGACGGCCGACGGACGCCGGTACGCCATCCGCAAGGGCGACCGGATGTCCGTGTTCCCGTACAGCGTCCTGCACCTGGACCCGGAGGTGCACCCCGACCCCCAGGCCTTCAGGTACGACCGCTTCCTCAATCCGGACGGCACCCGGAAGACGGACTTCTACAAGGGCGGGACCAAGCTGAAGTTTCCCACCATGCCCTGGGGCTCCGGCGTGTCCATGTGTCCCGGACGCTTCTTCGCCACCAACGAGCTCAAACAGTTTGTCTTCCTCATGCTGGTGTATTTCGAGTTCGAGCTGAAGGATCCCAGCGAGGAGGTTCCCCAGATCGACTTCAGGAGGTGGGGCTTCGGCTCCATGCAGCCAATCAGAGACGTCCCCTTCAGATACAGGCTCAGAGATTGATCACGTGACTGCCTCGGCATGAGCCGAGCAGGGTGAGCTTCAGCATTAGCTTAATCGATGCTGAGTTCATCGAAATCAGTTTAATCATCATTATCGTCAGCGTAATCATCAGCATTTTTAGCATTATCATCAGCATTATCATCAGCGTAATCATCAGCATTATCATCAGCATTATTAGCATTATCATCAGCGTTATCGTCAGCGTAATCATCAGCATTATCATCAGCATTATTAGCATTATCATAAGCGTTATCATCAGCGTAATCATCAGCGTTCTCGTCAGCGTAATCATCAGCATGATCATCAGCATTATTAGCATTATCATCAGCGTTATCATCAGCGTAATCATCAGCGTTATCATCAGCATTATTGTCAGCTTTATCATCGACGTTATTAGCATTACCATCAGCGTGATCATCAGCATTATCATCAGCATTATCATCAGCGTAATGATCAGTGTTATCATCAGCGTTATCATCGGCATTATCGTCAGCATTGTTGTCAGCTTTATCATCGGCTTATTAGCATTATCATCAGCATAATCATCAGCATTATCATCAGCATTATTAGCATTATCATCAGCGTACTCATCAGCATTATCGTCAGCATTATCATCAGCATGATCAGAATTATCATCAGCGTTATTATCAGCATTATCATCAGCATTATTAGCATTGCCATCAGCTTTATTGTCAGCATTATCATCAGCATTATCAGAATTATCATCAGCGTTATTATCAGCATTATCAGCTTGATCATCATCAGTGTCTTTAATCAGCAGTATCATCAGCGTTATCATCAGCGTTATCATCAGCCAGCCGCCAGTGGTTGATGCCAGTGAGAGCAGTGATCCGGTCCATGGTTTCCAGGCCCCCTGCTGGCGGGGCTCCGCCCTCTGCTGGCGGGGCTCCGCCCCCTGCTGGCGGGGCCACGCCCCCTCACTGTTTCCTCTCATGTGTGAATGAATGAATAAAGAGACAATATTGTGGATTTCCAGAGTTGTTGGAGTTTTGATTCAAAGTGGGACTGATTGTTTAGCAGCTGGAGTCGCTTTGCGTCTCCCGTCTCCATAGCAACTGTCCTCCAGGACGGCCTGTCCCTCGTCCCGGGTCACCGAACCCTCCAAGACACCCAGGAAGCTGAATAGAATCATGTCTTTGATCGTTACTTCCATTGATCCACTCTGGTTGATCTGATCAGGACTGAAAGTGTGTGTGTGTGTGTGTGCGTGTGCGTGTGTGCGTGCGTGTGCGTGCGTATGTGTGCGTGCGTATGTGTGTGTCTGTGTGTGTGTGTGTGGTTAGAACAATGGGGCCCTCCTGTGTGTCCTGCTGTACTTGGTGGTGAAGGGTTTGAAGGAACAACAGCCACTGTGTGTGTGTGTGTGTGTGTGTGTGTGTGTGTGTGTGTGTGTGTGTGTGTGTGTGTGTCCGTCATGCAGCTTGTGAGCGCTGAGCAGTGAGACCATGCGTCTGGACGCCGCCCAGCACAGCGCAGGACGAGACCTCACACACCTGCACAGGTAAGTCCTCTGTCTCAGGGCGGGACAGACGTCCACCAGGGGACAGAACTGTCTCTCTTTTTTTCTCTTTTTTTTTGCTTCATGTTTCATTTTGGGGACAAGTGAGGACGCCTCAATGTGCCGAACACGTCAGACATTCTGTCCTCCTCAGCTGTGAGTTGGTCTTTAACTGAGGAGGACATTGTCCTCACCTGGACTCTAATCATTCACCTGCTGGAGCTGAGCTGTGGACCGTCCTCCGTCCAAGCCAGTCCTCCACATGTCCTGCTGTCTCACCTGGACATGAGTGAATGAATGAATGAATGAACCGTCCTGATTGAGGACAACAAGTTTCCAGGTGGGTGAGGGGACAGGAGGAGGGACGGAGTGTCCGTCTTCTCAAGCTCCCGGACGTCTGGGTCCGTCCTGATAACAGCTGTTGTTCCGAAAGATCGTCCTGGCCTTGCGTCCTCGGTCCTCTGTCCTCTGCAGGACAGGTGAAGGTAGTTGAGGACAGGTGAGGACAGGTGAGGACGTGGTGTCCCTCAGCGTCCATCCCAGTTGTCAACCTTCGAGCCGAACTGTCAACTTCTCCAGTCAGATTCCGTCTCGCGGAGACGTTCAAAGTACCTGTTGTCTTAAATCCAATGATGTAGATGTTTTCCACGTCCTCGATGGACAGAAAGGACAAATGCGCCGTCCTCCAGCCGCCCCAGGAGTCCAACGTGTGTCCGGCAGCAGACGGTTCCGTCAGGACAGCCGGTCTGTCCTCTGCCCCCGTTCGTTTTGTCCAAAGAAATGTGGTGGAGACACCAGCTGATCAATTCCATCATTTACTAGATTCTGACAAGACGAGGAGCAGCAAGGAGGACGGACAAGGGACGGAGAGAGAACAGAAGCGTCTGTCTTCATTGAGAGCAGGAAGAAGAAGAAAAAAATTAGTGAACTGCTACTTGTCCCGCTGTCTCACCTGGACATGTGTACTGCTACTTGTCCCGCTGTCTCACCTGGACATGTGTACTGCTACTTGTCCCGCTGTCTCACCTGGACATGTGTACTGCTACTTGTCCTGCTGTCTCACCTGGACATGTGTACTGCTACTTGTCCTGCTGTCTCACCTGGACATGTGTACTGCTACCTGTCCTGCTGTCTCATGTGGACATGTGTACTGCTACC
>NW_027661894.1:47500-73859 GCF_963422515.1 Blennius ocellaris
GTCCTGGTCCTGGTCTTGGTGAACCACAGCTTTGTAAACGACGGTGGGATTTTGCAGGAAGTCAACAGCTTTTCAACTTAAAACACGTGCAGAAGGTTTCCTGAGGCGAAGCACAAACTCCAGCAGCAAACGAACCCCCCCCCCCCCCCCCCACCCCGACCCCCCCTCCCACCCCCCTACCCCACCCCACTCCCCCTGCTCCGGGTCCTCGCCACGCCACATCTCCTCGGAGAGGAGGAGCAGGCAGCCCGGGAGGGCTGGGGGGGGCCAGGGGGGGATGGGGGGGTCCTGGGGGGGGTAATTGGCCTCCGTCTCAGCTGGTCTGATGAAGGAACACAAACTGCTGTCAGGACCTCCATCATGTGAGGGAGGGGGGTGGGGGGGGGGGGGGCTGCAGGTCACTGAAGGTCTGGCTTTGACCCCCCCCCCCCCCCCACCTCCTCACTGTCCTCCAGTATGGGGGGGGGGTCTGGCTCCTCCCACTGCCGTCTGGATGGGGGGGTCTGGCTCTTCCTCAAGCCTCCTCACTGTCTTCCATACTGGGCGGTGGTGGGGGCGGAGGGGGGGGGGGGGATGGGGGGGCGGAGGGGGGGTCTGGAAGCAGCCAGAGGTCACTGGGTCGTCTGCCTCCTGCAGGATGTAAATATTATGACAGTCTGTCCACCTGAGGACACGATGAGACGATCCAGACAGGTGGTTCGTGTCTCAGTGACACGACGTCTCGCTGTGACATCATCACCTCCTCTTCACTTCCTGTCTGGTGACAAACCTCTGGGGGACGGGGGGAGACCTGGGGGGGGGGGGGGGCATACCTGTACCTGAGGGGGGGGTCAGGGTTAGGGTTAGGGGGGGCGAGGGAGAGAGAGAAGGAACGAGAGAGAGAGAGAGAGAGAGAGTGGGGCAGGAAGATGTAGAGAAGAGGGGGGAGGGGAGGAGGGGGAGGGGGAGGGGGGAGGGGATTCTTCAGCTTCCACCAGCTCTTGGTTCTTCAGATTGAAGTTGGCAGGAATCAGAGCAGCAGCTCCGTCGCCATGTGATCCCTGGTGGGACGTCAAGACTCGTTAATGTGGACTCGTTGAGGACTCGTTGAGGACTCGTTGAGGTCTTTTTGAGGATTCGTTGGGGACTCCTTCCATACTCATTGAGAACTAATTGGGGACTCGTTAAGGACTTGTTCGGGACCCGTTGTGGACTTATTGAGGATTCGTTGAGGACTCGTTGGGGACTTGTCGAGGACTCGTTGGGGACTCGTTGTGGACTTGTTGAGGACTCGTTGGGGACTTGTTGGGGACTCGTTGGACACTCGTTGGGGACTCGTTGGGGATCGTTGGGGACTCGTTGTGGATTTGTTGAGGACTCGTTGGGGACTCGTTGGGGACTCGTTGGGGACTCGAGGATGTGTCAGAGAGCCAGCAGCCTGAGCTCCAGGGTAGAAGAGGCAGGTGCAGATGTTCCAGGTGAGTGTCGAGGATCCAGGATTCTCACTGAGGATCTTCCTCCTCACATTTCTTCTCTGCTTGTCGGTGAACCGACACTGACTCTCCTTCACGAGTCTTTATTCCTCCTGTCTGCTTCAACGGTTCAGGGCAGAATGTGGTCTCATGATGAGACGGGCGATGAGAGGGAGGGTTTACAATGAAAATATTGACAATCAACATGTTGGAACTCCTTCAGACTGTTTGTTGTGAGGTGAGGGTCCGGAGGGGTGAGGGTCCGGAGGGGCGAGGGTCCGGAGGGGCGAGGGTCCGGAGGGGTGAGGGTCCGGAGGGGTGAGGGTCCGGAGGGGTGAGGGTGAGGTTAGAGGTGAGGTTTAGAGGGCAGGTTTAAAGGTTTAGAGGTTAGAGTTACAGGTGAGGTTTAGAGGTTTAGAGGTTTAGAGGGTAGGGTTAGAGGTTTAGAGGTTAGAGTTAGAAGTGAGGTTTAGAGGTTAGGTTAGAGGTTTAGAGGTTAGGTTAGAGGTTTAGAGGTTTAGAGGTTTAGAGGTTAGGTTAGAGGTTTAGAGGTTTAGAGGTTAGGTTAGAGGTTTAGAGGTTAGGTTTAAAGGTTTAGAGGTTAGGTTTAGAGGTTTAGAGGTTTAGAGGTTAGGTTTAGAGGTTTAGAGGTTAGGTTTAAAGGTTTAGAGGTTTAGAGGTTAGGTTTAGAGGTTTAGAGGTTAGGTTTAAAGGTTTAGAGGTTAGGTTTAGAGGTTTAGAGGTTTAGAGGTTAGGTTTAGAGGTTTAGAGGTTTAGAGGTTAGGTTTAGAGGTTTAGAGGTTAGGTTTAAAGGTTTAGAGGTTAGGTTTAGAGGTTTAGAGGTTTAGAGGTTAAGTTAGAGATTAGGTTTAGAGGTTTGGTTTAGAGGTCAGGTTTAAAGGTTTAGAGGTTAGGTTTAAAGGTTTAGAGGTTAGGTTTAGAGGTTTAGAGGTTAAGTTAGAGGTTAGGTTTAGAGGTTTCGTTTAGAGGTCAGGTTTAAAGGTTTAGAGGTTAGGTTTGGAGGTTAGGTTTAGAGGTTTAGAGGTTTAGAGGTTAGGTTTAGAGGTTTAGAGGTTTAGAGGTTTAGAGGGTAGGGATAGAGGTTTAGAGGTTAGGTTTAAAGGTTTAGAGGTTAGGTTTAGAGGTTTAGAGGTTAAGTTAGAGGTTAGGTTTAGAGGTTTGGTTTGGAGGTCAGGTTTAAAGGTTTAGAGGTTAGGTTTGGAGGTTAGGTTTAGAGGTTTAGAGGTTTAGAGGTTTAGGGGGTAGGGTTAGAGGTTTAGAGGTTAGGTTTAGAGGTTTAGAGGGTTAGAGGTTTAGAGGTTAGGTTTAGAGGTTTAGAGGTTAAGTTAGAGGTTAGGTTTAGAGGTTTAGAGGTTAAGTTAGAGGTTAGGTTTAGAGGTTTAGAGGGTTAGAGGTTTAGAGGTTTAGAGGGTTAGAGGGTTAGAGGTTTAGAGGTTTAGAGGTTTAGAGGTTTAGAGGTTTAGAGGTTAGGTTTAAAGGTCAGGTTTAGATTTTAGCGTGTCACTCGGAGCTGAGCTGCAAAACACAAAGAATCAACTCTGCTGCGCTCTGGGGGTTAGAACCTCCTACCTGCAGAACCAGGTACCTACCTGCAGAACCAGGCCCCTACCTGTAGAACCAGGCTGTCACCTATAGAACCAGGCTCTTACATGCAGAACCAGGCTGTTGCCTATAGAACCAGGCTCTTACATGCAGAACCAGGCTGTCACCTACAGAACCAGGCTCTTACATGCAGAACCAGGCTGTCACCTATAGAACCAGGCTCTTACATGCAGAATCAGGCTGTCACCTACAGAACCAGGCTGTTTCCTATAGAACCAGGCTCTTACATGCAGAACCAGGCTGTCACCTACAGAACCAGGCTGTTGTCTATAGAACCAGGATGTCACCTATAGAACCAGGCTCTTACATGCAGAATCAGGCTGTCACTTGTAGAACCAGGCTGTCACCTATAGAACCAGGCTGTCACCTATAGAACCAGGCTGTCGCCTATAGAACCAGGCTGTCACCTACAGAACCAGGCTGTTGTCTATAGAACCAGGCTGTCACATATAGAACCAGGATGTCACCTATAGAACCAGGCTCTTACATGCATAACCAGGCTGTCACCTACAGAACCAGGCTGTTGTCTATAGAACCAGGATGTCACCTATAGAACCAGGCTCTTACATGCAGAATCAGGCTGTCACTTGTAGAACCAGGCTGTCACCTATAGAACCAGGCTCTTACATGCAGAACCAGGCTGTCACCTACAGAACCAGGCTGTTTCCTATAGAACCAGGCTGTCACCTATAGAACCAGGCTGTCGCCTATAGAACCAGGCTGTCACCTATAGAACCAGGCTCTTACATGCATAACCAGGCTGTCACCTACAGAACCAGGCTGTTGTCTATAGAACCAGGCTGTCACCTACAGAACCAGGCTGTCACCTACAGAACCAGGCTGTCGCCTATAGAACCAGGCTGTCACCTATAGAACCAGGCTGTCGCCTATAGAACCAGGCTGTCGCCTATAGAACCAGGCTGTCACCTATAGAACCAGGCAGTCAGCTATAGAACCAGGCTGTCGCCTGTAGAACCAGGCTCTTATATGCAGAACCAGGCTCCTACCTCCACCTCCTGCTCCAGGAGGGGGGGTAGGGGGGTAGGGAGGGTGGGGTTAGGAGGGTTAGGGAGGGTTGGGGGGGTAGGGTCGGGTTAGGGGGGTTAGGGGGGTTTGGGCGGTTAGGCGGGCTAGGGGGGACTGCAGCGGTTCCAGTGGTCGGCAGCAGGAGAACGTTCTCAGGAGAACCTCTGCTCTCCCCCCCCCCCCCCCCCCCCCCCTCAGGTTTGCGCTGAGCACCCCGCCGGGCCACCATGAGCTGGAGCTTCCTGACGCGCCTGCTGGAGGAGATCCACCAGCACTCCACCTTCGTGGGCAAGGTGTGGCTGACGGTGCTCATCATCTTCCGCATCGTCCTGACGGCGGTGGGCGGCGAGTCCATCTACTCCGACGAGCAGAGCAAGTTCACCTGCAACACCAAGCAGCCGGGCTGCGACAACGTGTGCTACGACGCCTTCGCGCCGCTGTCCCACGTCCGCTTCTGGGTCTTCCAGATCATCATGATCTCCACGCCCTCCATCATGTACATGGGCTACGCCATCCACAAGATCGCCCGGAGCTCGGAGGAGGATCGGCGCCGGCGGCAGCGCCGGCTGCACCGGAACCCGCCGCCGCCGCTGCCGCCGCCACACTCCGGGTGGAGGGACGGCCGGCACCCGGAGGACGTCCCGGATGAGGACGGGGACGACGAGGCCGAGCCCATGATCTACCGGGACGCGGCGGAGGAGGCGCGGGGGGCCGTGCCCCCGGCGGCCGGCGGCGACCCGCCCAAGCACGACGGGCGGCGGCGCATCGTGCAGGAGGGCCTGCTGAGGATCTACGTCCTGCAGCTGGTGTCGCGCGCCGTGTTCGAGGTGGCCTTCCTGGCCGGACAGTACCTGCTCTACGGCTTCCGGGTCCGCCCGTCCTACCAGTGCGACCGGGCGCCGTGCCCCCACCGGGTGGACTGCTTCGTCTCGCGGCCCACGGAGAAGACCATCTTCCTGCTCATCATGTACGTGGTGAGCTGCCTCTGCCTGCTGCTCAACGTCTGCGAGATGCTGCACCTGGGCGTCGGCACGTTCCGGGACGCGCTGCGCGCCAAGAGGGGCCGCGGCCGCCGGCCGTCCTTCGGCTACCCGTTCTCGCGCAACATCCCGGCGTCCCCGCCGGGCTACAACCTGGTGGTGAGGACGGACAAACCCGGCGGGCGGATCGTCCCCAACAACGGCCTGATGGCCCACCCCTACCACGGGCAGAACTTGGTGAGCGGGGCCCCGGAGCGGCAGTGCGCCAGCCCCGACGAGAACATCCCGTCCGACCTGGCCAGCCTGCACCGCCACCTGCGGGTGGCGCAGGAGCAGCTGGACATGGCCTTCCACACCTACCAGACCAAGCACACCCAGCAGGCCTCCGGGGCCAGCAGCCCCCGGTCCCTGGCCACCGTGTCCGAGCAGAACCGGGTCAACACGGTCCAGGAGAAGCAGGGCGCCAGGCCCAAGGCCGCCGCCGCCGCCGTGGCGAAGAACGGAAAGACCTCGGTGTGGATCTGAGGAGCGCCGGCGTGACGGGACGGAGCCTCGGCGGGGGGGGGGGGGGGGGGACAACAATCAGGACTCGGCGGGACGACGTTTTTATTCCCATTCTGTGTCTCTCGTTAGCTGTCAGATGATTTGTGATAACTTCTGTAACTTTTACTAAAACCCGAAGTGTGACGGTGCGGAGCTCCGACTGGACAGGACCTCCGACTGGACAAGACCTCCGACTGGACAAGACCTCCGTCTGGACACGACCTCCGACTGGACAAGACCTCTGACTGGACAAGACCTCCGTCTGGACACAACCTCCGACTGGACACAACCTCCGACTGGACAAGACCTCCGACTGGACAAGACCTCCGTCTGGACACGACCTCCGACTGGACACAACCTCCGACTGGACAAGACCTCCGTCTGGACACGACCTCCGTCTGGACACGACCTCCGACTGGACAAGACCTCCGACTGGACACGACCTCCGACTGAACACGACCTCCGTCTGGACAAGACCTCCGACTGGACACAACTTCCGACTGGACAAAACCTCTGACTGGACACGACCTCCGTCTGGACAAGACCTCCAACTGGACAAGATCTCCGACTGGACAAGATCTCCGACTGGACAAGACCTCCGACTGGACAACACCTCCGTCTGGACAAAACCTCCGTCTGGACAAAACCTCCGACTGGACAAGACCTCCGACTGGACAAAACCTCCGAATGGACACAACCTCCGACTGGACAAGACCTCCGACTGGACACAACCTCCGACTGGACAAGACCTCGGACTGGACAAGACCTCCGACTGGACACGACCTCCGACTGGACAAGACCTCCGACTGGACAAGACCTCCGAATGGACAAGACCTCTGACTGGACAAGACCTCCGACTGGACAAGACCTCCGACTGGACAAGACCTCCGAATGGACACGACCTTCGACTGGACAAGACCTCTGACTGGAACAGACCTCTGACTGGACAAGACCTCTGACTGGACAAGACCTCCGAATGGACAAGACCTCTGACTGGACAAGACCTCCGACTGGACAAGACCTCCGACTGGACACGACCTCCGACTGGACAAGACCTCCGACTGGACACAACCTCCAACTGGACACAACCTCTGACTGGACAAGACCTCCGACTGGACAAGACCTCTGACTGGACAAAGAGAGAGTTTGACGCCGTCCTGCTGGACGGACGTCTTGTTTCTACCGGACTGCAGATTTAATACGAGCTGATTGAAGAAGAAAACGACAGAAAGAACAACTGAACAGAGAACAAGGCTGCTTCTGTTGGTCGTCTGTTGTTAAAGTTGTTAAATCTAACACACGTGAAAAATAAAGAAATTACAGACAAACACAGAATAACTTGGATTATTTACCAACACTTGTATTGAGCAGGAGTTACTGAGTTCAGTTAAAGAGACGGAGGAGGACGGTTGGGAGACGAGCGCCGCCCCTTTAAATGAAACAATCAAAGGAAATGTGTGTGAACAGGAAGTCCTGAAGACGGCCGGACGGTTGGAAGGTTGGACGGATGGACGGTTGGACGGCTCGTTTTAATTTATGAATTTAAACTCCGTCTTCAGTTGCATTCATGAAGTTTTAATTCTAGTTAAGATGTGAACATTTCATTACATTTCCTGCTGTTTTTGTACCCGATTTTATAGTTTTCAACCTCATTTAAGCTTTTTTATTGGGGACGATATTTAAATTTGATCAATTTTTGTTCTTTTATATGTGGTTTTGTGAATTTATTTTCCCAATTTTAACACTTTTTTACTTTTAGAAATCAGTAGTGTGTTACTGTGGCGTGTTACCATACACACACACACACACACACACACACACACACACACACACACACACACACACACACACACACACACACACACACACGACAGGAACATGTGGTGAACGCCTGTGAGTGTCGCCCCCTGCTGGTGAAACACAGTCACAGTCCAGAGAGGCTGAAGAGACGAATCAACTCAAATTAGGACGATTTGGCCTAAAAACAAATTATAATTTTTTTTTTTTAAAGAAAATTTCAGTTTGCGAATTTTTTTTTCTCAATGAGCTAAAAAAAATGATATATAGTCAAAAGTGCAACTTTATTGCTTGTGATTGTCCTCAAGAGTTAAAATTCATATAAACAAATTAAAAAGGAAATGAAGCTCAGACGTTCAACAAATTCAAGCAAAAGTGCAACAACAACAACGAGTGGTGGAGAAAAACAACGACTTGAACTTGCAAAATAAATATTTTTAGAAACAAATGTGATTAATCGATTCAATGGATGGGAGCAGCTCCACTGCAATAATGAACAACAAGTCACTTTAAACTCTCAATGAAAGAATAGAAGTACAAAAACAGCCAGACCAGGAGCTTTAATTCAGATTTAATTTATTTAATTTCACTGCACAGAACTGATAAATACACGTTTTCACCGGAAATCACATCAAACAATAAAATAAAGACAAAGACAACGTTTAAATGATACTAATTAATGCAGCACTTCCGTAAACAAACACACGTGGTGCGCTTATGACCGAGCAATGCATTGTGGGAATTCAAGATGGCCGCGGTGAGCTGCGAGTGGAGGAGTGTGTGTTGTTAACGGTCTCACACGCACTTTCACCGTGTAACCGTGTGTGTGTGTGTGTGACTCGGTTCGTGCTCCCAGCGCGGGCGCGCGCATTATGGGGCTGTGGTTTATTTCCCGGTGCGCGTTCACGGCAGCCGCCGCCGCCGCTGCGCTACGTGTGTCCTCGGGTGCGCGCTTCGCCAGAGGAGCCCAGTTAGTGCGGGCGCGGGACTACAGTGACGTCACGGACCGCGGGCACGAGCCCGTGTGTTACGAGCTGACCCACCGGGCCCTGCTGAGGCTGGAGGGCGCGGACACGAGCGCGTTCCTGCAGGGCATCGTCACCAACGACGTGACGCTGCTGAACGAGCGCGCGGCTCTCTACGCACACCTGCTCAACGTGCAGGGACGCACGCTCTATGACGTCATCCTGTACAGGTAAGTGGCGCCAAGCCTCAGCTGTCACACTCGGCTGTGTTTGTCCATGAAGGAACCAGAACCGAGTCACCTGAAGGGAGAGCTTCAGCTCGTTCATGAGTCAGTGGGCGGAGTCACGTGATGCACCTGAACGCATCACTCAGCTCCTGCAGGTAAAACCAGACCAACATGGCGGCTCAGACTTCATGACTGAAACACTTCAGAGGAACGTTCCTGAAAACACTTGAAGTGAGAAATAAGCTGCAGTTTTTAAAACATCACATCATAGAAGTGTACCGGCTGTGAGGGGGCGTGGCCTAGTGTGAGGGGGCGTGGTCTGCATGCTTTCAGCAGAACTTTCTTTTGTGGAGCGGAGTGAGTGAATCCTGAAGTTTCCTCCGGGAGAGACCGCCCACATTCCTGGCTGAAGGTCAGGTGACTACAGGTGACCTCAGGTGACTACAGGTAACCTCAGGTGACGACAGGTAACCTCAGGTGACTTCAGGTAACCTCAGGTGACTTCAGGTAACCTCAGGTGACTTCAGGTAACCTCAGGTGAAGGTCAGGTGACGACAGGTAACCTCAGGTGACTTCAGGTAACCTCAGGTGACTAAAGGTAACTTCAGGTGAAGGTCAGGTGACTTCAGGTGACGACAGGTAACCTCAGGTGACTTCAGGTAGCTTCAGGTGACTACAGGTGACCTCAGGTGAAGGTCAGGTGACTTCAGGTAACTTCAGGTGACTTCAGGTAACCTCAGGTGACTTCACGTAACCTCAGGTGAAGGTCAGGTGACGACAGGTAACCTCAGGTGACTTCAGGTAACCTCAGGTGACTAAAGGTAACTTCAGGTGAAGGTCAGGTAACCTCAGGTGACTTCAGGTAGCTTCAGGTGACTACAGGTGACCTCAGGTGAAGGTCAGGTGACTTCAGGTAACTTCAGGTGACCTCAGGTGGGCTCCCGACTGAGCAGACTGTCCGGGTTCCCCGGGGCGTTTCCAGGCTGGGGGCGTCGCCCGGAACGGAGCCGGACGGCGTGCTGCTGGAGTGCGACGCCGCCGTGAGGGACCGGGTCCTGAAGCACCTGAAGACCTACCGGGTCCGCCGCCAGGTGTCGGTGCGCTGCTGCCCGGAGCTCCGCCTCTGGGCCGCGCTGCCGCCGGGCCCGGAGCCCCCCCGGCGGCCCGGCCCCCCGGACCGGGTCCTGGTCTGGGAGGCGGACCCTCGCACGGCGCTGATGGGCTGGAGGCTCGTCCTGCGGGACGACCGGGACCCCCGGGACCTGCTGGGGTCCAGGATAGGAGACCCCGAGGACTACCACCGACACCGGTACCGGATCGGTGAGAGGAGCTCCACTGTGTGTGTGTGTGTGTGTGTGTGTGTGTGTGTGTGTGACCCTGTGTCTGTGGCCTCAGGACTCCCCGAGGGGGTGCGGGACCTCCCCCCCGGCGTGGCGCTGCCCCTGGAGTCCAACCTGGTGGCGCTGGACGGGATCAGCTTCAGTAAGGGCTGCTACATCGGCCAGGAGCTGACGGCGAGGACTCACCACACCGGCGTGGTGCGGAAGCGCCTCCTGCCGCTGCGTCTGTCCTCCGCGGGGACGCCGCCGCCGCCGCCGCCGGACGGCGCCGCCCTGGAGACGGAGGCGGGCAAGCCGGCCGGCAAGCACCGGGCCGGCGTGGGCGAGCTGGGCCTGGGCCTGGTCCGCGTGGCGCACGCCGCCGAAACGCTGGTCCTCAGGACGGGCGGCGGCGGCGGCGAGGGCGAGGCGACGACGGTGCGGGCCGCCGTGCCGCCGTGGTGGCCCCAAGACCAGGACCTGTGACCTCACCGTGTGTGTGTGAGTGTTTGTCTCGCTGTACTTGTGGGGACCGAGTCCTGGCGGGAACATAAACATTGTGAGGACATTTTGACTTTCCTTGGATTTTCTTTTTTTTTTTTTTTTAAGTTAGTCTTTTCTAACATTTGAAGTGACGTTCTAACTCTCTACTGCCACCTGGTGTTCGTTTGAATGTTTGCATTTTTCCAACTGCAGTGGAAATGGGGGTCCTCACAAAGAAGTGCAAGATCTTTGGTCCTCACAACCGAAGAAAGACGTGTATGTGTGTGTGTGCGTGTTTGTCTCGCTGTACTTGTGGGGACCGAGTCCTGGCGGGATCACCAACATTGTGAGGACATTTTGACTTTCCTTGGATTTTTTTTTTTTTAAGTTAGTCTTTTCTGACATTTGAAGTGACGTTCTAACTCTCTACTGCCACCTGGTGTTAGTTTAAATGTTTGCATTTTTCTCTCATCAAAGTTTGATAAAACTGATGAGAAAGGCATTATATTGTTAAAAGAGGCTACAGAGTTTAACTTTTTAAACTTTCCAGGTGGAGGTGTGACTCCAGAGTTTTACAAACAAAGTGTGTCTTGGTTCAAAAAGGTAGAAAAACACTGATTTACAGTAAGTAAAAAAAAAAAAAAAGTCAAAATTAGTTTAAAAAACTTTTTTTTTCTTCTATAATGAGATTTTTTGGGGTTATTTTGTTGTTTTCTCATGTCATTTAGATTAAGTAAAAAAAAAAAGACATTGTGAGATACATTTTTTCTGTATTTACTTGATTCCCGTTGATAAAACTTTGATGAGAAAGACTTTATATTGTTAAAAGAGGCTACAGAGTTGAACTTTTTAACATTTCCAGGTGGAGGTGTGACTCCAGAGTTTTACAAACAAAGTGTGTCTTGGTTCAAAAAGGTAGAAAAACACTGATTTACAGTAAGTAAAAAAAAAAAAAGTCTAAATTAGTTTAAAAAAACATTTTTTTTCTTCTATAATGGGATTTTTTATTTTCTCGTCATGTAATTTAGATTAAGTTAAAAAAAAGACATTGTGAAATACTTTTTTTCTGTATTTACTTGATTCCTGTTGATAAAACTTTGATGAGAAAGACTTTATATTGTTAATAGAGGCTGCAGAGTTTAACATTTTAACATTTCCAGGTGGAGGTGTGACTCCAGAGTTTTACAAAGAAAAAAGTGTGTCTCGGCTCAAAAAGGTTGAAAAACACTGAATTAGAAGATCCACTATTCCAGTGTTTTTCAACCTTTTTAAAGTCGTTCTCATCAAAGTTTTATCAACGGGAATCAAGTAAATACAGAAAAAAAGTATTTTTTGTGACGTTCTAACTCTCTACTGCCACCTGGTGTTAGTTTAAATGTTTGCAGAAAGACTTTATATTATTAATAGAGGCTACAGAGTTTAACATTTTCAGGTGGAGGTGTGCCTCCAGAGTTTTACAAACAAAAAAGTGTGTCTTGGCTCAAAAAGGTAGAAAAACACTGATTTAAAGTATAAAAAAAACAAACAAAACGTCTAAATTAGTTTAAAAAAAATTTTTTCTTCTATAATGGGATTTTTTTGGTTATTTTTTTGTTTTCTCTTCATGTCATTTAGATTAAGTTTAAAAAAAACATTTTTAGTGACGTTCTAACTCTCTACTGCCACCTGGTGTTAGTTTGAATGTTTGCATTTTTCCGACTGCAGTGGAAATGGGGGTCCTCACAAAGAAGTGCCAGATCTTTGGTCCTCACAAGCTGAGAAAGACGTGTATGTGTGTGTGTGTGTGTGTGTGTGCGCTGAATAAAGCCGAGAAAAGCCTCCACCCGTCGTCTCTTTATTCCCTCAGTCCTGCAGCAGCAGGTGCTGCCCCCTGGTGGCCCGGATGCAGTCCTGGATGCGCTGCAGCAGGGCGTCGGGCTGCAGCGCCGCCTGGTCCAGCCTCTTGAAGTCCTCGTTGCAGAGCAGGCACTCGATGATGTCGGCGACCCGCTGCAGGTCGAAGGCGGCGTGGTACGGCCCGAGCGCCGCCAGCGCCTCCGAGTGCGGCCGCGGGAAGTCGGCCGGCTCGCCGGCGCGGCAGGCGCCGAGGAACGCCATGCGGCTGTCGGCGATGATCTTCAGGAAGGAGGCGAACTCGGCGTAGTCGATCCCGGAGCAGGCCTTCATGATGACCTGGGGACAGACGCCATGACCACGTCAGACGTTCCTCCCAGAGACACACACACACTAGATGCCACGCAGCCTACGGAGCCGCCATCTTGGATGGGTCTCCCGCTGCTGCCAAACAAAGATCTCAGGTTCTTCCACCTCTGGGGTTTCCTCCAGATCGTCAGGTGAGCCCCGGGAAATGATCACATTTCACATTTTGTTCTAAAAAATCATGTATAAATACTACAAGCACATCACATTATTCTATTTTTATCCAAGCTGCTTTTTTTGCTTTTAAGAGTAAAACCACATTAATAAAAGTTCTTTTGCTATTAATATCTTGAAAAAGATTTTTTTTAAATACATTTGTTTTTTAAAAAAACTGGCTCAAAACACAAACAAAAGAAAAGCTTTAGAGAAAAGTCGTCATTCTTTAGACCAATTTCACATTTTGTTGTAAAAAAACCAGTGTGTTGCAGAGTAATCCTGTATAAATACTCTTCGCCACTAGAGGGCAGCACAGAACTTTGCCGGTGAAATGTAAAGTGACAGACGTCAGTGTGGTTCATCTCCACCTCCTGCTACCATCTTGTATCAAAGTACTGTGTCAGTGACAGTGATGGAGAAGTTTTTGAAAACCAGGATCTCAGCTCTTCATCCATCAGGTCCAGGTTTCACACTGAGGGAGGCACTATTAAAAAAAGTCCTTGCTTTCTGGATTTACTGGATTCCTGTTGATAAAACTGTGATGAGAAACACTTTATATTGTTAATAGAGGCTGCAGAGTTTAACTTTTTAACATTTTCAGGTGGTGGAAAATGTGAATTGTGATCATTTCCCGGGGCTCAGCTGACGATCTGGAGGAAACACCAGAGGCTGAAGAACTCTGATCTAGAACATCAGCAGGTCGCTTGCTAGTCCAGGTAGCAACACAAGTAAAACCTCATTTTAAAGCTGAGGGGCAGCCCCCCCCCCCCCCTCCCCCTCCCCCCCACCTGGCAGTGCTGGTGCCAGGCCTCCATGGTGTCCCGCCACTCGTCGATCTCCTTCTGCACGCTCAGCAGTTCTCTCTGCAGGAAGTCCCACATCAGGTCCAGGTTGCAGCCGTTCAGCCAGTTGTGGTTGATGGAGATGGTGTCCTCCTGTCGGGGGAGGGGGAGGGGGGGGGGGGGGACACACCCGGGGTACTCAGATTACTTTTCCCACCGGCCCGGCGCAGCAGCTTCGTGGCCTTGAGCCTGAGCGAGCCGGCCAGAGGTCAGGGTGTGAGGCCAGAGGTCAGAGGTCGGGGTGTGAGGTCAGAGGTCGGGGTGTGAGGTCAGAGGTCGGGGTGTGAGGTCAGAGGTCAGGGTGTGAGGCCAGAGGTCAGAGGTCGGGGTGTGAGGTCAGAGGTCGGGATTGAGATCAGAGGTCAGGATGTGAGGTCAGAGGTTGGGGTGAGGCCAGAGGTCAGGGTGTGAGGCCAGAGGTCAAAGGTCGGGTTGTGAGGTCAGAGGTCGGGGTGTGAGGTCAGAGGTTGGGGTGAGGCCAGAGGTCAGGGTGTGAGGCCAGAGGTCAAAGGTCGGGTTGTGAGGTCAGAACCCTCACCAGGTTGTAGACCTGGTGGTGCCAGCCGCTGGGCACGAAGATGATCTCTCCCGCCTCCTGGATGATCTCCAGCGGTTGACCCGCCTCGGCGGCGTGCGGGAAGAGGCCGCGGTCCTTCAGCTCGCCGCTCGTCACGTCGTAGGGCAGGTTGCCGTGGGCGTCGCGCAGGAAGTCCTCCTGCCCCGGGGGGAACAGCAGCCACTTCTTCCTCCCGCAGATGTTGGCCGACCAGCTGTAGGACCGGAACACGTCGGCGTGGAACGGCGTCCTGGAGGCGGGGCGGAGAGCGGAGCGGTGACCGGGGCGGCGGAGAGCATGGTGGAGAGCGTGGTGGAGAGCGTGGCGGAGAGCGTGGTGGTGGAGAGCGTGGTGGTGGAGAGCGTGGTGGCGATGGAGAGCGTGGTGGTGGAGAGCGTGATGGTGGAGAGCGTGGCGGAGTGTGATGGTGGAGAGCGTGGTGGAGTGTGACGGCAGAGAGTGTGGTGGTGGAGAGCATGGCGGCGGAGAGCGTGATGGTGGAGAGCGTGCTGGAGAGCGTGGTGGTGGTGGAGAGCGTGGTGGAAAGCGTGGTGATGGAGGGCGTGGTGGCAATGGAGAGCGTGGTGGAGAGCGTGGCGGAGAGCGTGGTGGTGGAGGGCGTGGTGGCGATGGAGAGCGTGGTGGAGAGCGTGGCGGAGAGCGTGGTGGAGTGTGACGGCAGAGAGCGTGGTGGTGGAGAGCATGGCGAAGTGTGATGGTGGAGAGCGTGCTGGAGAGCGTGGCGGCGGTGGAGAGCGTGGTGGTGGAGAGCGTGGTGGAGAGCGTGGTGGAGAGCGTGGCGGTGGTGGAGAGCGTGGTGGAGAGCGTGGCGGTGGTGGAGAGCGTGGTGGAGAGCGTGGTGGAGAGCGTGGTGGAGGACGGCGTAGCGTCTCTTACCAGGAGCCTTTAGGTCCCATGTAGACAAAACGATAGTCGTCCACCTCCAGGACGTCCCAGTACTCATTGAGCCAATCAGACGAGAAGAAGAGCGGCGTGGAGTACGACCCGTGTTCTGGGAAGTCCCTGGAACAGTAATAACACAACTGTAATAACACATAAGGAACAGTAATAACACAACTGTAATAACATAAGGAACAGTAATAACAGAACAGTAATAACACAACTGTAATAACATAAGGAACAGTAATAACAGAACAGTAATAACACAACTGTAATAACATAAGGAACAGTAATAACAGAACAGCAATAACAGAACAGTAATAACACAACTGTAATAACACATAAGGAACAGTAATAACACAACTGTAATAACATAAGGAACAGTAATAACAGAACAGTAATAACACATAAGGAACAGTAATAACAGAACAGCAATAACACATAAGGAACAGTAATAACAGTAATAACCCATAAGGACAGTAATAAGAGAACAGTAATAACAGCAGTAATAACAGCAGTAATAACAGCAGTAATAAGCGGTCCAGCTACCTGGCCATGTGCCAGTCCTTCAGGTAGAGACACCCCCGGGGGGACGAGTGTCCGTTCTGGATGAAGTCCTTCCAGTACTGGACGAAGTCCCGGAAGGACATCAGCTGTTTGGGGTTGGAGTTGTTCTCCTTGGCGTTGCAGTTCGCTACGGGGACGGACGTCTGGTCTGGGGACGAGAGAGACGGTCACCTGGAGGACGGAGACGTTCACACTGACACACTGTTAACCCCTCCAGTACTCAGATAATACTCAGATAATACTCAGATAATACTCCTATATTATATATATATATATATATATCACCCCCCCCCCCTCAGACCGAAGTCCTGCAGCAGGTTCTGGAAGTGGGGCCGCCCCCCCTCGGTGACCCAGCGCCGGGTGCAGGTCCAGTCCCGGGTGAAGGTCCTGGAGAACATGCAGGGCCGGTTGGGCAGCAGGTACTTCCTGAAGAACCGGGAGTAGCTCAGGTCCCGGTCTATGTAGTCCACGAAGTGGGACGAGCAGGACTCCTGGTAGGACCGGGGGGGGGTCTTCACCAGGCTGCTGCAGGTCCGGTACGCCTCCAGGTCCATAATGGTCTGAGGGGGGGGGGGGGGGGGGGTCAGGGGAGCCGGGTCCTGGTGGTCTACATGGTGTCTCTCCGAGGTGGAGACGAACGTTGACGTTTCCTTCACGTGTCCTCCTCCGTCCGGTCCCGATGAAGTCCCGGTCTCGGTCTATCCCTCCCGGTCCGTCCCGGTCCGTCCCTATCCCTCCCGGTCCGTCCCAGTCCGTCCCTGTCCCTCTCGGTCCGTCCCTGTCCCTCTCAGTCCACCCCGGTCCGTCCCTATCCCTCCCGGTCCGTCCCGGTCCGTCCCTGTCCCTCCCGGTCCGTCCCTGTCCCTCTCAGTCCACCCCGGTCCGTCCCTGTCCCTCCCGGTCCGTCCCGGTCTGTCCCGGTCTCTGAATCCGGTTCAATCGAACCGGAAAGTCCACCCCGGAACCTTCCGCGCTTGAGCTCAGTTTCCGGTCGGACAGTAAACAGAGCAGCGCCGCCGCTTCCGTCGTGAACATCGAGGACAGGTGATGTTGAAAAGGTGATTTTTTTCTTGGATGTAAAAAATTTTTTAAATACTTGAATCTACTTCCGGTGGATAAAAGCAGTTTTATTGGCGTTTATTCATCCCGCGTCTGAATTCAGCGTCTCGTCAACTTCCGCTTGTTTCTCCGCGTCTCGTCGTTCCGCCGTTTGACGCCGCAGTTTCCGGTCGGACGATAAAAAGTGTCGCGCTGCTCTGCGGGAAGCTTGTAATCAATAATCAATAATAAGAGACGGAGGAGAGGAGAGCCGCTGCTCCTCCTCCTGCTCCTCCTTCTCCTCCTCTCATCACACTGTTCTGCTCCTCCTCCTCCTCCTCCTGCTCCTCCTTCTCCTCCTATCATCACACTGTTCTGCTCCTCCTCCTCCTCCACTTTCTCCTTCTCCCTACTCCTCCTCGTTCTCCTCCTCCTCCACTTTCTCCTCCTCCTCCCTGCTCCTCTTCTTTCTCTTCCTCCTCCACTTTCTCCATCTCCTGCTTTCTTCTCCTCCTCCCTGCTCCTCCACTTTCTCTTTCTCCCTGCTCCTCCTCGTTCTCCTCTTCCTCTTCCTGCTCCTCCTTTTTCTCCTCCTCCAACCTCCTCCTCCTCCTCTTTCTCTTCCTCCACTTTCTCCTTCTCCTCCTCCACCCTCCTCCTCCTCCTCTTTCTCTTCCTCCACTTTCTCCTTCTCCTCCTCCTCCCTTCTACTCCACCTTCTTCCCCTCCTCCTTCACTTTCTCCTTCTCCCTCTTCCTTCCTCCTCCTCCACTTTCTCCTCCTCCCTCCTCCTCCTCCTCCTCCCCCTGCTCCTCCTCCTCCAGGTGAGCCTCCACCATGAGCCGCCCCGCCTCCATCCACAGCTGGCCCGCCTCCTACTACGTCAGCGGCGAGCGGCGGTGGCGCGGCGGCGTGTTGTCGCTCACCCGGACGGCGCTGCGCTTCGTGTGCAGCCGGCCGAGGGCGGAGGAGGAGGAGCAGGAGGAGGTGGAGGAGGAGGAGGTGGTGCTGCTCAGCCTCCCCATGTCCCGGGTGGTGGAGCTGAAGGCGGAGGCGTCCAGCCTGATCTTCAGCGCGCTGACGGTGCTGGAGGAGGGGAAGCTGAAGCACTGGTTCTGCTCCCTGAAGCCCAGCAGGGCGGCGGCCTTCACCGTGCTGCAGCACTTCTGGAGGGAGGGGCTGCTGGGGGGGGGGCGGGGGTGACGGAGGCCGGGCGGAGTCCAGGGGGCGGAGCCTGATCGGCCTGGTGGGCGGAGCTCAGAGGCAGCTGGAGGAGACGAGCCGCGTCCTCGGCCAGCAGGGGGAGCAGTTCACCAGCATGGTGGAGGACCTGGACAAGGTGGAGTCTGACCTGGGGGTCGCCGACAGGTGAGCCAACCTCCACCCTGCACCTCCACCTCCACCCTGCACCTCCACCCACATCTCCACCTCCACCCTGCACCTCCAGCTCCACCCACACCTCCACCCTGCACCTCCAGCACCACCCGCACCTCCAGCTCCACGCGCACCACACCTCCAGCTCCATCCACAACTCCAACTCCACCCACAACTCCAGCTCCACCCAACCTGCACCTCCACCCACACGTCCAGCACCACCCACAACTACACCTCCAACTCCACTCACACCTCCAGCTCCACCCAACCTGCACCTCCAGCTCCACCCAACCTGCACCTCCACCCACACCTCCAGCACCACCCACAACTACACCTCCAACTCCACTCACACCTCCAGCTCCACCCAACCTGCACCTCCAGCTCCACCCAACCTGCACCTCCACCCACACCTCCAGCACCACCCACAACTACACCTCCAACTCCACTCACACCTCCAGCTCCACCCAACCTGCACCTCCAGCTCCACCCAACCTGCACCTCCACCCGCAACTCCAGCTCCACCCTGCACCTCCACGTCCACTCACACCTCCACCCTGCACCTCCACCTCCACCCACACCTCCACCCTGCACCTCCAGCTCCACCCGCACCTCCACCTCTAGCTCCACCCACATCTCCAGCTCCACCCTCACCTCCAGCTCCACCCACAACTCCACCTCCAGCTCCACCCACACCTCCAGCACCACCAGCATCTCCAACTCCACCCACAACTCCAGCTCCACCCAACCTGCACCTCCACCCACACCTCCAGCACCACCCACAACTCCACCTCCACCTCCACCCACACCTCCACCCTGCACCTCCAGCTCCACCTGCACCTCCACCTCTAGCTCCACCCACATCTCCAGCTCCACCCTCACCTCCAGCTCCACCCACAACTCCACCTCCAGCTCCACCCACACCTCCAGCACCACCAGCATCTCCAACTCCACCCACAACTCCAGCTCCACCCAACCTGCACCTCCAGCTCCACCCAACCTGCACCTCCACCCACACCTCCAGCACCACCCACAACTACACCTCCAACTCCACTCACACCTCCAGCTCCACCCAACCTGCACCTCCAGCTTCACCCAACCTGCACCTCCAGCTCCACCCAACCTGCACCTCCACCCGCAACTCCAGCTCCACCCTGCACCTCCACGTCCACTCACACCTCCACCCTGCACCTCCACCTCCACCCACACCTCCACCCACACCTCCACCCTGCACCTCCAGCTCCACCCGCACCTCCACCTCTAGCTCCACCCTCACCTCCAGCTCCACCCACAACTCCACCTCCAGCTCCACCCACACCTCCAGCGCCACCAGCATCTCCAACTCCACCCACAACTCCAGCTCCACCCAACCTGCACCTCCACCCACACCTCCAGCACCACCCACAACTCCACCTCCAGCTCCACCCACACCTCCACTGATCTCTGCTCCACCCTGCAGGCTGCTGTCTGAGCTGGAGTCTCCGCCCTGGTGGCCGTTCGGGAAGTTTCCCTGGAGGACGCAGGTGAAGGACGAGGACGCCGGCGCGGCGTCGTCGCCGGGCGCCGCGCCGTGCGCCGCGCCGTGCGGCGGCGGCGGCAGCAGCAAGGTTCTGGCCATCATCCCGGCGGTGTTCTCCCAGGGCAGCGGCGGCGAGCCGCGGCCCGGCGAGCTGCTGCTGCTGCCCTCCTCGCTGGAGGTCCGGGACGGCGGCGGCCGGCCGGCGCTCCGCCTGCGGCGCGGCGACGTGGACGAGGTGCGGGTCCACAGTCCCTACGAGGTGACGGTGCGCCGCCGCTTCATCGGCCGGCCCGACGTCCGCTGCCGCCTGCTGTCCGCCAAGATGGCCGCCGTCCTGCCGCTGCTGCAGCTGCAGTACGGCGGGAAGCTGGAGTTCGGCGCCGACTTCGCCGCGTTCGCGGCCTCGCCGCCGGAGCCGCGCGGCGCCGCCGGCCACGGTAAGACCGCCCACTTCCTGTCAGCAGGACCTGGACCGGGTCATGGCGTTCTGGTTTCTGTTTCAAGGTCTGGAAAAGTTCTGGATTCATGATGGAACCTAGAACCTTGTTTGTGTTGTTTACCTCTCTCTCTCTCTCGCTCTCTTGCTCTCTCTCTCTCTCTCGCTCTCTCTCTCTCTCGCTCTCTGTCTCTCTCGCTCTCTGTCTCTCTCGCTCTCTCTCTCGCTCTCTTGCTCTCTCTCTCTCTCTCTCTCTCTGTCTCTCTCTGTCTCTTGCTCTCTCTCTCTCTGTCTCTCTCTCTCTCTCTCTCTCTTGCTCTCTCTCTCTCTCTGTCTGTCTGTCTCTCTCTCGCTCTCTCTCTCTCTTTCTCTCTCGCTCTCTCTCTCTCTCTCTCTTTCTCTCTCGCTCTCTCTCTCGCTCTCTCTTTCTCTCTTTCTCTCTCCCTGTTTCTCTCTCTCTCTCTCTCTCTGTCTCCCTATCCCCTCTCTCTCTCTCTCTCTCTCTCTCTCTCTGAGAGCGAGAGAGAGAGAGAGAGCGAGAGAGGTAATGTAGTGGTCAGTGTCTGCACCGCCCCATGTGGCCACCAGGGGGCAGTAAGTCTCTCTCTCTCTCTCTCTCTCTCTCTCCTCAGCAGAGCCACTTCCTGTGGACTCCCCAGAACCGCTTCAGCTCCCAGCTGGAGACCTGGACCAGATCCAGGTCCTGGCGCCCAGCGTGAGCCGGGCCGAGGCCCAGGAGCTCCGGCAGGTGAGTCACATGACCCGAGCAGAGTCACATGACCTGAGCAGAGAGCTGGGTCACATGGTGTGTGTGTGTGTGTGTGTGTGTGTGTGTGTGTGTGTGTGTGTGTGTGTGTGTGTGTGTTGCAGATGCTGCAGCAGCTGAAGGGCCTGGCGTTGGAGGCGGAGTCAGAGTTGGAGCGCCAGGAGGAGGTGTTGGACGTTCTGACCGAGTCGGTCGACCGACGGTCGTTAAACATCGAGAAACAGACCAATCGCATGCGGCGGCTGCTGTAGCGCCGTGACTCCGCCCCCTGACTCCACCCCTCCTGACTCCGCCCCCCCCCCGACTCCACCCAGTGGCCTACGTCATCACAAGGCACCTGGAACTCGTGACGGAGGAGAGAAACCTGATTCTGTTTGTTCTCCGCTGGTTGGATGGAAACTCTGGACCAGAACCGGACCAGAACCGGACCAGAACTGGACCAGAACTGGACCAGAACCGGACCAGAACCGGACCAGAACTGGACCAGAACTGGACCAGAACCGGACCAGAACCGGACCAGAACCGGACCAGAACCGGACCAGAACCTAGAAAAACCTTCCGTCACACATCAGCTGACTTTCACTCAGAGCCAATCACAACGTTTCCTCAGGACTTTTATTTTGACAGTCACCATGATAACAATCCAACTTGATCGGTCCACTACATGTGGCCCCGCCCCTACCGGTGGCCCCGCCCCTACTGGTGCCCCCTCCCATACCGGTGCCCCCCCGCCCCTACTGGCGGCCCCGCCCATACTGGTGGCCCCGCCCCTACTGGTGGCCCCGCCCATACCGGTGGCCCCGCCCACACCTACAGTGTGTCAGTACTTCTGCATGAGTTTCTACCGTCTGGATGTGGACTGCATGTTCTCGTCTTGTCTGTACTCGTCTCAACGACTCGTCTCAACGACTCGTCTCAACGACTCGTCTCAAAGACTCGTCTCAAAGACTCGTCTCAAAGACTCGTCTCAACGACTCCAATGAGGAAAATTAAAATCTGCACCGTCTCTGAAAACGAGTCCAAACTGTGAAGATGTTTGAATAACTTTCACCTCTAAGTTCTTTATTCTTCTATCGACTGACTGAGCGACTGACTGACTGAACGACTGACTGACTGACTGACTGACTGAGCGACTGACTGACTGAACGACTGACTGACTGACTGACTGACTGAACGACTGACTGACTGACTGACTGACTGAACGACTGACTGACTGACTGAGCGACTGACTGACTGAACGACTGACTGACTGACTGAGCGACTGACTGAGCGACTGACTGACTGAACAACTGACTGACTGAGCGACTGACTGACTGAGCGACTGACTGACTGAACAACTGACTGACTGAGCGACTGACTGACTGACTGAACGACTGACTGACTGACTGAGCGACTGACTGACTGACTGACTGATGGGGTAAAGAACGACTGACTGACTGAACGACTGAGCGACTGACTGACTGACTGACTGAACGACTGACTGACTGACTGAGCGACTGACTGACTGAAGGGGTAAAGAACGACTGACTGACTGAACAACTGACTGACTGACTGACTGAACGACTGACTGACTGACTGACTGAGCAACTGACTGACTGAAGGGGTAAAGAACGACTGACTGACTGAACAACTGACTGACTGACTGACTGAACGACTGACTGACTGACTGACTGAACGACTGACTGACTGACTGACTGAGCGACTGACTGACTGAAGGGGTAAAGAACGACTGACTGACTGAACAACTGACTGACTGATTGACTGACTGACTGACTGATGGGGTAAAGAACGACTGACTGACTGACTGACTGAACAACTGACTGAAAGACGGGGTAAAGAACGACTGACTGACAGAGGTAAAGACTGACTGACGGAGGTGAAGACCGCCTGACGGAGGTGAAGAGAGACAGATGGGGTAAAAAAGACGACGCCACACCACCACATGCCTCAGTTGAATTCCAGGCTGGAACAGGAAGTGAGCGTGGCGTGGTCAGCTCCGGCAGGAAGTGGCGGCGGTTACGTCCGACCACAGACACATGAGCCTCCTGCTGGCCTCCGCCTGTTTACTGCCCCGAGGGCTGCTGCTGCCCCGAGCGCGTCCTGGCAGGACAGACACTCGTCTCCTCAGAGGACAGGAGGACAGGAGGACAGACACTGGTTACCTCTGATGAACCAACGTGTTTGACCTGACAGGATCCAGCAGGGGGCAGCAGAGAGCCACCGAGAGCCTTAGTGACCTTCACTGAACCCGGAAGGGTTTGTCTCTTTAGCCTAGGACACACTGATGCTTCATTTAGCCTAGGAGACACTGATGCTTCCTTTAGCCTAGGAGACACCGATGCTTCCTTTAGCCTAGGAGACACCGATGCTTCCTTTAGCCTAGGAGACGCCGATGCGTCCTTTAGCCTAGGAAGCTCCGATGCTTCCTTTAGCCTAGGAGACACCGATGTTTACTTTAGCCTAGGAGACACGATGCTTCCTTTAGCCTAGGAGACACCGATGCTTCCTTTAGCCTAGGAGACGCCGATGCTTCCTTTAGCCTAGGAAGCTCCGATGCTTCCTTTAGCCTAGGAGACACCGATGTTTACTTTAGCCTAGGAGACACTGATGCTTCCTTTAGCCTAGGACACACTGATGCTTCCTTTAGCCTAGGACACACTGATGCTTCCTTTAGTCTAGGACACACTGATGCTTCCTTTAGTCTAGGAGACGCCGATGCTTCCTTTAGTCTAGGAGACGCCGATGCTTCCTATAGCCTAGGAGACACCGATGCTTCCTTTAGCCTAGGAGACACCGATGCTTCCGTTAGCCTAGGAGACACCGATGCTTCCTTTAGACTAGGACACACCGATGCTTCCTTTAGTCTAGGACACACCGATGCTTCCTTTAGCCTAGGAGACACCGATGCTTCCTTTAGCCTAGGAGACACTGATGCTTCCTTTAGCCTAGGAGACACCGATGCTTCCTTTAGCCTAGGAGACACCGATGCTTCCTTTAGCCTAGGAGACACTGATGCTTCCTTTAGCCTAGGACACACTGATGCTTCCTTTAGTCTAGGACACACTGATGCTTCCTTTAGTCTAGGAGACGCCGATGCTTCCTTTAGTCTAGGAGACGCCGATGCTTCCTATAGCCTAGGAGACGCCGATGCTTCCTATAGCCTAGGAGACACCGATGCTTCCTTTAGCCTAGGAGACACCGATGCTTCCTATAGCCTAGGAGACACCGATGCTTCCTTTAGCCTAGGAGACACCGATGCTTCCTTTAGCCTAGGAGACACCGATGCTTCCGTTAGCCTAGGAGACACCGATGCTTCCTTTAGCCTAGGAGACACCGATGCTTCCTTTAGCCTTGGAGACACCGATGCTTCCTTTAGCCTAGGAAACACCGATGCTTCCTTTAGCCTAGGAGACACCGATGCTTCCTTTAGCCTAGGAGACACTGATGCATCCTTTAGCCTGGGAAACACTGATGCTTCCTTTAGCCTGGGAGAGGTTAGGGTTAGAGGTTACACACACACACACACACACACACACACACACACACACACACACACACACACACACACACACACACACACACACACACACACACACACACACACACACACACACAGCTGCTGAGGAGGTTGATGACCCATCGTCCACCATTAAGGAACAAACTCTGCTCTCGGTCGCCTCCAGTGGCCACTCAGGGTCACTGCAGGATGAACCTGCTCCACTGGAACAAACTGGATGTTAGAACATCTGCATGTTCTAGACGGAACGTTACAACACAGCTGTGTGTTTGATGTTGTGGAACAGGAGGTGGTGAGGAGGAGGAGGAGGAGGAGGAGGAGGAGGAGGAGGAGGAGGAGGAGGTGCAGATCAGGCTGCTGAGTTAAAATATTTGACTTGCAGGAATATAGACAAAGATGCACCTCCTCTCCTCCTGCTGCTCCTCCTCTCCTCCTGCTGCTCCTCCTCTCCTCCTCCTGCTCCTACTGCTCCTCCTCCTCTCCTCCTGCTGCTCCTCCTCTCCTCCTTTACTCCTCCCCCTCTCCTCCTCTAGTCCTCCTGCTCCTCCTCTCCTCCTCCTCTCTTCCTCTCCTCCTGCTGCACCCCCTCTCCTCCTCTCCTCCTCCCGTCCTGCTCCTCCTGCTGCACCCCGTCCCCTCCTCTCCTCCTGCTCCTCCTCCTCTCCTCCTCCTGCTCCCCCTCTCCTCCTCTACTCCTCCTGCTCCTCCTCTCCTCCTCCTCTCTTCCTCTCCTGCTGCACCCCCTCTCCTCCTCTCCTCCTCCCGTCCTGCTCCTCCTGCTGCACCCCGTCCCCTCCTCTCCTCCTGCTCCTCCTCCTCTCCTCCTCTCGTCCTCTCGTCCTGCTGCACCTCCTCTCCTCCTGCTGCACCTCCTCTCCTCCTGCTGCTCCTCCTCTCCTGCTGCACCCCCTCTCCTCCCCTCCTCCCCTCCTCGTCCTCCTGCTCCTCCTCCCCTCCTCTCCTGCTGCTCCTCCTCTCTTCCTCTCCGCCTGCTGCACCCCCTCCCTTCCTCCTCCCCTCCTCCCCTCCTCTCCTCCTCCTCCCCCTGGGTTTGTTTCTCCAAGAGGAGGCTCCTGGTGGCTCCTCCTCCTCCAGGCGATGACCTCATAGTGAAACAGGAGTCGAGGCTGAGCGGCTCCACAGCTGGAAAACCGTCCAGATGTTGTGCGGTGCAGCCAGACTGTGTTCACGCCGACCGCCGTGTCCGTAGCTTCAGCCGCCTTCACCCCCATTACTCTGATTACTCTGATTACTCTGATTACTCTGCTCGCTGTTTTCCCTGCGGTCACACAGCGACGACATGTTTTGGTTTTATTTGCTAATAATTCACATTCTGACAAAGTCCCAACGCCTCGATGCAAAAACCAAATGTTTGACTGATCGGAAAGTTGAGCTTCCTCATGACGACGATAAACTGCTGAGACGTGACAGAAATATCACTCCAGACCATAATTCAACATTTCAACCTCAAATCACCACTTCCTGTTTGTTTAGTGTCACAGAGTCGGACTCGCTTCACTTCTGGTGGATCTTCCGCCTGAGTCTTCACTGTCCCGCTGCTAACAGTCCCACTGCTAGCAGTCTACTGCTATCAGTCAGCTGCTAACAGCCCGCTGTTATTGGCCCACTGCTAACAGTCCGCTGCTAACAGTCTATTGCTAACAGTCCACTGCTAACAGCCCATTGCTAGCAGTCTACTGCTAACAGTCCACTGCTAACAGTCCACTGCTAACAGTCCGCTGCCAACAGCCCGCTGTTATTGGCCCACTGCTAGCAGTCTACTGCTAACAGTCCACTGCTAACAGCCCACTGTTATCGTCCAACTGCTAACAGCCCACTGTTATTGGCCAACTGCTATCGGCCCAGTGTTATCAGTCCACTGCTAACAGTCCACTGCTAACAGCCCACTGCTAACAGTCCACTGCTAACAGTCCGCTGCCAACAGCCCGCTGTTATTGGCCCACTGCTAGCAGTCTACTGCTAACAGTCCACTGCTAACAGCCCGCTGTTATCGTCCGACTGCTAACAGCCCACTGTTATTGGCCAACTGTTATCGGCCCAGTGTTATCAGTCCACTG